>NW_028258775.1:0-37415 GCF_982586985.1 Callionymus lyra
TTTACCTCTTCAAAACTCAATTTTTTTTAATTTTTTTTTTACCTCTTCAAAACTCCAACTTTTTTTTTTTTTTTACCTCTTCAAAACTCCACAATTTTTTTTTTTTTTTTTTTTTACCTCTTCAAAACTCCAACTTTTTTTTTTTTTTACCTCTTCAAAACTCCAACTTTTTTTTTTTTTTTTACCTCTTCAAAACTCTACAATTTTTTTTTTTTTTTTTTTTACCTCTTCAAAACTCCAACTTTTTTTTTTTTTTTACCTCTTCAAAACTCCAACTTTTTTTTTTTTTTTTTTTACCTCTTCAAAACTCCAACTTTTTTTGTTCCTTTTTTTACCTCTTCAAAACTCCACAATTTTTTTTATTTTTTTTTTTTACCTCTTCAAAACTCCAACATTTTTTTTTTTTTACCTCTTCAAAACTCCAATTTTTTTTTTTTTACCTCTTCAAAACTCCTAAATTTTTTTTTTTTTTTTTTTACCTCTTCAAAACTCCAACTTTTTTTTTTTTACCTCTTCAAAACTCCACAAATTTTTTTTATATTTTTTTTACCTCTTCAAAACTCCAACATTGATTTTTTGTTCCTTTTTTTACCTCTCCAAAACTCCAATTTTTTTTTTTTTTACCTCTTCAAAACTCCAACTTTTTTTTTTTTTTTTACCTCTTCAAAACTCTACAATTTTTTTTTTTTTTTTTTTACCTCTTCAAAACTCCAACTTTTTTTTTTTTTTACCTCTTCAAAACTCCAACATTGATTTTTTGTTCCTTTTTTTACATCTTCAAAACTCCAAATTTTTTTTTTTTTTTTTTTTACCTCTTCAAAACTCAATTTTTTTTTTTTTTTTTACCTCTTCAAAACTCCAACTTTTTTTTTTTTTTACCTCTTCAAAACTCCACAAATTTTTATATATTTTTTTTACCTCTTCAAAACTCCACAATTTTTTTTTTTTTTTTTTACCTCTTCAAAACTCCAACATTGATTTTTTGTTCCTTTTTTTACCTCTTCAAAACTCCACAATTTTTTTTTTTTTTTTTACCTCTTCAAAACTCCAACATTTTTTTTTTTTTTACCTCTTCAAAACTCCAACATTGATTTTTTGTTCCTTTTTTTACCTCTTCAAAACTCCAACTTTTTTTTTTTTTTTACCTCTTCAAAACTCAATTTTTTTTTTTTTTTTTTTTACCTCTTCAAAACTCCAACTTTTTTTTTTTTTTTTTTACCTCTTCAAAACTCCAACATTGATTTTTTGTTCCTTTTTTTACCTCTTCAAAACTCCACAATTTTTTTTTTTTTTTTTTTTTTTACCTCTTCAAAACTCCAACATTTTTTTTGTTTTTACCTCTTCAAAACTCCAACATTGATTTTTTGTTCCTTTTTTTACCTCTTCAAAACTCCACAGTTTTTTTTTTTTTTTTTTTACCTCTTCAAAACTCCAACTTTTTATTTTTTTTTACCTCTTCAAAACTCTACAATTTTTTTTTTTTTTTTTTTTTACCTCTTCAAAACTCCAACTTTTTTTTTTTTTTACCTCTTCAAAACTCCAACATTGATTTTTTGTTCCTTTTTTTACCTCTTCAAAACTCCAAATTTTTTTTTTTTTTTTTTTTTACCTCTTCAAAACTCAATTTTTTTTTTTTTTTTTTTACCTCTTCAAAACTACAACTTTTTTTTTTTTTTACCTCTTCAAAACTCCAACTTTTTTTTTTTTTTACCTCTTCAAAACTCCAACATTGATTTTTTGTTCCTTTTTTTACCTCTTCAAAACTCCAATTTTTTTTTTTTTTTTTTTTTACCTCTTCAAAACTCAATTTTTTTTTTTTTTTTTACCTCTTCACAACTACAACTTTTTTTTTTTTTTTACCTCTTCAAAACTCCACAATTTTTTTTTTTTTTTTTTTTTTACCTCTTCAAAAATCTAACATTTTTTTTTTTTTTACCTCTTCAAAACTCCAACATTGATTTTTTGTTCCTTTTTTTACCTCTTCAAAACTCCACAATTTTTTTTTTTTTTTTTTTTACCTCTTCAAAACTCCAACATTGATTTTTTGTTCCTTTTTTTACCTCTTCAAAACTCCAACTTTTTTTTTTTTTTTACCTCTTCAAAACTCAATTTTTTTTAATTTTTTTTTTACCTCTTCAAAACTCCAACTTTTTTTTTTTTTTTACCTCTTCAAAACTCCACAATTTTTTTTTTTTTTTTTTTTTACCTCTTCAAAACTCCAACTTTTTTTTTTTTTTACCTCTTCAAAACTCCAACATTGATTTTTTGTTCCTTTTTTTACCTCTTCAAAACTCCACAATTTTTTTTTTTTTTTTTTTTTACCTCTTCAAAACTCCATTTTTTTTTTTTTTTTACCTCTTCAAAACTCCAACATTGATTTTTTGTTCCTTTTTTTACCTCTTCAAAACTCCACAGTTTTTTTTTTTTTTTTTTTTACCTCTTCAAAACTCCAACTTTTTATTTTTTTTTACCTCTTCAAAACTCTACAATTTTTTTTTTTTTTTTTTTTACCTCTTCAAAACTCCAACTTTTTTTTTTTTTTTACCTCTTCAAAACTCCAACATTGATTTTTTGTTCCTTTTTTTACCTCTTCAAAACTCCAAATTTTTTTTTTTTTTTTTTTACCTCTTCAAAACTCAATTTTTTTTTTTTTTTTTTACCTCTTCAAAACTACAACTTTTTTTTTTTTTTTACCTCTTCAAAACTCCAACTTTTTTTTTTTTTACCTCTTCAAAACTCCAACATTGATTTTTTGTTCCTTTTTTTACCTCTTCAAAACTCCAATTTTTTTTTTTTTTTTTTTTACCTCTTCAAAACTCAATTTTTTTTTTTTTTTTTACCTCTTCAAAACTACAACTTTTTTTTTTTTTTACCTCTTCAAAACTCCACAATTTTTTTTTTTTTTTTTTTTTACCTCTTCAAAAATCTAACATTTTTTTTTTTTTACCTCTTCAAAACTCCAACATTGATTTTTTGTTCCTTTTTTTACCTCTTCAAAACTCCACAATTTTTTTTTTTTTTTTTTTTTACCTCTTCAAAACTCCAACATTGATTTTTTGTTCCTTTTTTTACCTCTTCAAAACTCCAACTTTTTTTTTTTTTTTACCTCTTCAAAACTCAATTTTTTTTAATTTTTTTTTTACCTCTTCAAAACTCCAACTTTTTTTTTTTTTTTACCTCTTCAAAACTCCACAATTTTTTTTTTTTTTTTTTTTTACCTCTTCAAAACTCCAACTTTTTTTTTTTTTTACCTCTTCAAAACTCCAACATTGATTTTTTGTTCCTTTTTTTACCTCTTCAAAACTCCACAATTTTTTTTTTTTTTTTTTTTTACCTCTTCAAAACTCCATTTTTTTTTTTTTTTACCTCTTCAAAACTCTACAATTTTTTTTTTTTTTTTTTTTTACCTCTTCAAAACTCCAACATTGATTTTTTGTTCCTTTTTTTACCTCTTCAAAACTCAAATTTTTTTTTTTTTTTTTTACCTCTTCAAAACTCCAACATTGATTTTTTGTTCCTTTTTTTACCTCTTCAAAACTCCAACTTCTTTTTTTTTTTACCTCTTCAAAACTCAATTTTTTTTTTTTTCTTTTACCTCTTCAAAACTCCAACTTTTTTTTTTTTTTACCTCTTCAAAACTCCACAATTTTTTTTTTTTTTTTTTTTACCTCTTCAAAACTCCAACTTTTTATTTTTTTTACCTCTTCAAAACTCTACAATTTTTTTTTTTTTTTTTTTTTACCTCTTCAAAACTCCAACTTTTTTTTTTTTTACCTCTTCAAAACTCCAACTTTTTTCTTTTTTTTTTTTACCTCTTCAAAACTCCAACATTGATTTTTTGTTCCTTTTTTTATCTCTTCAAAACTCCACAATTTTTTTTTATTTTTTTTTTACCTCTTCAAAACTCCAACATTTTTTTTTTTTTTAACTCTTCAAAACTCCAACATTGATTTTTTGTTCCTTTTTCTACCTCTTCAAAACTCCACAATTTTTTTTATTTTTTTTTTTACCTCTTCAAAACTCCAACTTTTTTTTTTTTACCTCTTCAAAACTCCAACATTGATTTTTTGTTCCTTTTTTTACCTCTTCAAAACTCAATATATATATTTTTTTTTACCTCTTCAAAACTCCAACATTTTTTTTTTTTTTTACCTCTTCAAAACTCTACAATTTTTTTTTTTTTTTTTTTTTACCTCTTCAAAACTCCAACTTTTTTTTTTTTTTACCTCTTCAAAACTCCAACTTTTTTTTTTTTTTTTTTTACCTCTTCAAAACTCTAACATTGATTTTTTGTTCCTTTTTTTACCTCTTCAAAACTCCACAATTTTTTTTATTTTTTTTTTTTACCTCTTCAAAACTCCAACATTTTTTTTTTTTTACCTCTTCAAAACTCCAATTTTTTTTTTTTTTACCTCTTCAAAACTCCTAAATTTTTTTTTTTTTTTTTTTACCTCTTCAAAACTCCAACTTTTTTTTTTTTTTACCTCTTCAAAACTCCACAATTTTTTTTATATTTTTTTTACCTCTTCAAAACTCCACAATTTTTTATTTATTTTTTTTACCTCTTCAAAACTCCAACATTGATTTTTTGTTCCTTTTGTTACCTCTCCAAAACTCCAATTTTTTTTTTTTTTTTTTTACCTCTTCAAAACTCCAACTTTTTTTTTTTTTTTTACCTCTTCAAAACTCTACAATTTTTTTTTTTTTTTTTTTTACCTCTTCAAAACTCCAACTTTTTTTTTTTTTTACCTCTTCAAAACTCCAACATTGATTTTTTGTTCCTTTTTTTACATCTTCAAAACTCCAAATTTTTTTTTTTTTTTTTTTTACCTCTTCAAAACTCTTTTTTTTTTTTTTTTTTTACCTCTTCAAAACTCCAACTTTTTTTTTTTTTACCTCTTCAAAACTCCACAATTTTTTTTATATTTTTTTTACCTCTTCAAAACTCCACAATTTTTTATTTATTTTTTTTACCTCTTCAAAACTCCAACATTGATTTTTTGTTCCTTTTTTTACCTCTTCAAAACTCCACAATTTCTTTTATTTTTATTTTTTTACCTCTTCAAAACTCCAACTTTTTTTTTTTTTTACCTCTTCAAAACTCCAACATTGATTTTTTGTTCCTTTTTTTACCTCTTCAAAACTCCAACTTCTTTTTTTTTTTTACCTCTTCAAAACTCAATTTTTTTTTTTTTTTCTTTTACCTCTTCAAAACTCCAACTTTTTTTTTTTTTTACCTCTTCAAAACTCCACAATTTTTTTTTTTTTTTTTTGTTTACCTCTTCAAAACTCCAACTTTTTATTTTTTTTTACCTCTTCAAAACTCTACAATTTTTTTTTTTTTTTTTTTTTACCTCTTCAAAACTCCAACTTTTTTTTTTTTTACCTCTTCAAAACTCCAACTTTTTTCTTTTTTTTTTTTACCTCTTCAAAACTCCAACATTGATTTTTTGTTCCTTTTTTTATCTCTTCAAAACTCCACAATTTTTTTTTTTTTTTTTTTACCTCTTCAAAACTCCAACATTTTTTTTTTTTTTAACTCTTCAAAACTCCAACATTGATTTTTTGTTCCTTTTTCTACCTCTTCAAAACTCCACAATTTTTTTTATTTTTTTTTTTACCTCTTCAAAACTCCAACTTTTTTTTTTTTACCTCTTCAAAACTCCAACATTGATTTTTTGTTCCTTTTTTTACCTCTTCAAAACTCAATATATATTTTTTTTTTTACCTCTTCAAAACTCCAACATTTTTTTTTTTTTTTACCTCTTCAAAACTCTACAATTTTTTTTTTTTTTTTTTTTACCTCTTCAAAACTCCAACTTTTTTTTTTTTTTACCTCTTCAAAACTCCAACTTTTTTTTTTTTTTTTTTTACCTCTTCAAAACTCTAACATTGATTTTTTGTTCCTTTTTTTACCTCTTCAAAACTCCACAATTTTTTTTATTTTTTTTTTTTACCTCTTCAAAACTCCAACATTTTTTTTTTTTTTACCTCTTCAAAACTCCAATTTTTTTTTTTTTACCTCTTCAAAACTCCTAAATTTTTTTTTTTTTTTTTTTTACCTCTTCAAAACTCCAACTTTTTTTTTTTTTTACCTCTTCAAAACTCCACAATTTTTTTTATATTTTTTTTACCTCTTCAAAACTCCACAATTTTTTATTTATTTTTTTTACCTCTTCAAAACTCCAACATTGATTTTTTGTTCCTTTTGTTACCTCTCCAAAACTCCAATTTTTTTTTTTTTTTTTTTACCTCTTCAAAACTCCAACTTTTTTTTTTTTTTTACCTCTTCAAAACTCTACAATTTTTTTTTTTTTTTTTTTTACCTCTTCAAAACTCCAACATTGATTTTTTGTTCCTTTTTTTACATCTTCAAAACTCTACAATTTTTTTTTTTTTTTTTTTTACCTCTTCAAAACTCAATTTTTTTTTTTTTTTTTTTACCTCTTCAAAACTCCAACTTTTTTTTTTTTTACCTCTTCAAAACTCCACAAATTTTTTTATATTTTTTTTACCTCTTCAAAACTCCACAATTTTTTATTTTTTTTTTTTACCTCTTCAAAACTCCAACATTGATTTTTTGTTCCTTTTTTTACCTCTTCAAAACTCCACAATTTTTTTTTATTTTTTTTTTTACCTCTTCAAAACTCCAACTTTTTTTTTTTTTTACCTCTTCAAAACTCCAACATTGATTTTTTGTTCCTTTTTTTACCTCTTCAAAACTCCACAATTTTTTTTTTTTTTTTTTTACCTCTTCAAAACTCCAACATTTTTTTTTTTTTTACCTCTTCAAAACTCCAACATTGATTTTTTGTTCCTTTTTTTACCTCTTCAAAACTCCAACTTCTTTTTTTTTTTTACCTCTTCAAAACTCAATTTTTTTTTTTTTTCTTTTACCTCTTCAAAACTCCAACTTTTTTTTTTTTTTACCTCTTCAAAACTCCACAATTTTTTTTTTTTTTTTTTTTTACCTCTTCAAAACTCCAACTTTTTATTTTTTTTTACCTCTTCAAAACTCTACAATTTTTTTTTTTTTTTTTTTTTACCTCTTCAAAACTCCAACTTTTTTTTTTTTTACCTCTTCAAAACTCCAACTTTTTTCTTTTTTTTTTTTACCTCTTCAAAACTCCAACATTGATTTTTTGTTCCTTTTTTTATCTCTTCAAAACTCCACAATTTTTTTTTTTTTTTTTTTTACCTCTTCAAAACTCCAACAATTTTTTTTTTTTTAACTCTTCAAAACTGCAACATTGATTTTTTGTTCCTTTTTCTACCTCTTCAAAACTCCACAATTTTTTTTATTTTTTTTTTTACCTCTTCAAAACTCCAACTTTTTTTTTTTTACCTCTTCAAAACTCCAACATTGATTTTTTGTTCCTTTTTTTACCTCTTCAAAACTCAATATATATTTTTTTTTTTACCTCTTCAAAACTCCAACATTTTTTTTTTTTTTTACCTCTTCAAAACTCTACAATTTTTTTTTTTTTTTTTTTTTACCTCTTCAAAACTCCAACTTTTTTTTTTTTTTACCTCTTCAAAACTCCAACTTTTTTTTTTTTTTTTTTTACCTCTTCAAAACTCTAACATTGATTTTTTGTTCCTTTTTTTACCTCTTCAAAACTCCACAATTTTTTTTATTTTTTTTTTTTACCTCTTCAAAACTCCAACATTTTTTTTTTTTTTACCTCTTCAAAACTCCAATTTTTTTTTTTTTTACCTCTTCAAAACTCCTAAATTTTTTTTTTTTTTTTTTTACCTCTTCAAAACTCCAACTTTTTTTTTTTTTTACCTCTTCAAAACTCCACAATTTTTTTTATATTTTTTTTACCTCTTCAAAACTCCAACTTTTTTTTTTTTTTACCTCTTCAAAACTCCAACATTGATTTTTTGTTCCTTTTTTTACCTCTTCAAAACTCCACAATTTTTTATTTTTTTTTTTTACCTCTTCAAAACTCCAACATTTTTTTTTTTTTTACCTCTTCAAAACTCCAACATTGATTTTTTGTTCCTTTTTTTACCTCTTCAAAACTCCAACTTTTTTTTTTTTTTTACCTCTTCAAAACTCTTTTTTTTAATTTTTTTTTTACCTCTTCAAAACTCTACAATTTTTTTTTTTTTTTTTTTTACCTCTTTAAAACTCCAACTTTTTTTTTTTTACCTCTTCAAAACTCCAACATTGATTTTTTGTTCCTTTTTTTACCTCTCCAAAACTCCAATTTTTTTTTTTTTTTTTTTACCTCTTCAAAACTCCAACTTTTTTTTTTTTTTTTTACCTCTTCAAAACTCTACAATTTTTTTTTTTTTTTTTTTTACCTCTTCAAAACTCCAACTTTTTTTTTTTTTTACCTCTTCAAAACTCCAACATTGATTTTTTGTTCCTTTTTTTACATCTTCAAAACTCCAAATTTTTTTTTTTTTTCTTTTTACCTCTTCAAAACTCAATTTTTTTTTTTTTTTTTTTACCTCTTCAAAACTCCAACTTTTTTTTTTTTTACCTCTTCAAAACTCCACAAATTTTTTTATATTTTTTTTACCTCTTCAAAACTCCACAATTTTTTATTTATTTTTTTTACCTCTTCAAAACTCCAACATTGATTTTTTGTTCCTTTTTTTACCTCTTCAAAACTCCACAATTTCTTTTATTTTTTTTTTTTACCTCTTCAAAACTCCAACTTTTTTTTTTTTTTACCTCTTCAAAACTCCAACATTGATTTTTTGTTCCTTTTTTTACCTCTTCAAAACTCCACAATTTTTTTTTTTTTTTTTTTACCTCTTCAAAACTCCAACATTTTTTTTTTTTTTACCTCTTCAAAACTCCAACATTGATTTTTTGTTCCTTTTTTTACCTCTTCAAAACTCCAACTTTTTTTTTTTTTTTACCTCTTCAAAACTCAATTATTTTTTTTATTTTTTTTACCTCTTCAAAACTCCAACTTTTTTTTTTTTTTTACCTCTTCAAAACTCCACAATTTTTTTTTTTTTTTTTTTTTACCTCTTCAAAACTCCAACTTTTTTTTTTTTTACCTCTTCAAAACTCCAACATTGATTTTTTGTTCCTTTTTTTACCTCTTCAAAACTCAATTTTTTTTTTTTTTTCTTTTACCTCTTCAAAACTCCAACTTTTTTTTTTTTTTTACCTCTTCAAAACTCCACAATTTTTTTTTTTTTTTTTTTTTTTACCTCTTCAAAACTCTACAATTTTTTTTTTTTTTTTTTTTTTACCTCTTCAAAACTCCAACTTTTTTTTTTTTTACCTCTTCAAAACTCCACAATTTTTTATTTATTTTTTTTACCTCTTCAAAACTCCAACATTGATTTTTTGTTCCTTTTTTTACCTCTTCAAAACTCCACAATTTCTTTTATTTTTTTTTTTTACCTCTTCAAAACTCCAACTTTTTTTTTTTTTTACCTCTTCAAAACTCCAACATTGATTTTTTGTTCCTTTTTTTACCTCTTCAAAACTCCACAATTTTTTTTTTTTTTTTTTTACCTCTTCAAAACTCCAACATTTTTTTTTTTTTTACCTCTTCAAAACTCCAACATTGATTTTTTGTTCCTTTTTTTACCTCTTCAAAACTCCAACTTTTTTTTTTTTTTTACCTCTTCAAAACTCAATTTTTTTTTTTTTTTTTTTTACCTCTTCAAAACTCCAACTTTTTTTTTTTTTTTACCTCTTCAAAACTCCACAATTTTTTTTTTTTTTTTTTTTTACCTCTTCAAAACTCCAACTTTTTTTTTTTTTACCTCTTCAAAACTCCAACATTGATTTTTTGTTCCTTTTTTTACCTCTTCAAAACTCAATTTTTTTTTTTTTTTCTTTTACCTCTTCAAAACTCCGACTTTTTTTTTTTTTTTACCTCTTCAAAACTCCACAATTTTTTTTTTTTTTTTTTTTTTTACCTCTTCAAAACTCTACAATTTTTTTTTTTTTTTTTTTTTACCTCTTCAAAACTCCAACTTTTTTTTTTTTTACCTCTTCAAAACTCCAACTTTTTTCTTTTTTTTTTTTACCTCT
This sequence comes from Callionymus lyra, assembly GCF_982586985.1. NCBI lineage: Eukaryota > Metazoa > Chordata > Actinopteri > Syngnathiformes > Callionymidae > Callionymus > Callionymus lyra. The sequence goes on from NW_028258775.1 coordinate 10,016, forward strand.
TCAAAACTCCAACATTGATTTTTTGTTCCTTTTTTTATCTCTTCAAAACTCCACAATTTTTTTTTTTTTTTTTTTTACCTCTTCAAAACTCCAACATTTTTTTTTTTTTAACTCTTCAAAACTCCAACATTGATTTTTTGTTCCTTTTTCTACCTCTTCAAAACTCCACAATTTTTTTTTTTTTTTTTTTTACCTCTTCAAAACTCCAACATTTTTTTTTTTTTTACCTCTTCAAAACTCCAACATTGATTTTTTGTTCCTTTTTTTACCTCTTCAAAACTCAATATTTTTTTTTTTTTTTACCTCTTCAAAACTCCAACTTTTTTTTTTTTTTTTACCTCTTCAAAACTCTACAATTTTTTTTTTTTTTTTTTTTTACCTCTTCAAAACTCCAACTTTTTTTTTTTTTTACCTCTTCAAAACTCCAACTTTTTTTTTTTTTTTTTTTACCTCTTCAAAACTCCAACTTTTTTTGTTCCTTTTTTTACCTCTTCAAAACTCCACAATTTTTTTTATTTTTTTTTTTTACCTCTTCAAAACTCCAACATTTTTTTTTTTTTTACCTCTTCAAAACTCCAATTTTTTTTTTTTACCTCTTCAAAACTCCTAAATTTTTTTTTTTTTTTTTTTACCTCTTCAAAACTCCAACTTTTTTTTTTTTTACCTCTTCAAAACTCCACAAATTTTTTTATATTTTTTTTACCTCTTCAAAACTCCACAATTTTTTATTTATTTTTTTTACCTCTTCAAAACTCCAACATTGATTTTTTGTTCCTTTTTTTACCTCTCCAAAACTCCAATTTTTTTTTTTTTTTTTTTACCTCTTCAAAACTCCAACTTTTTTTTTTTTTTTTTACCTCTTCAAAACTCTACAATTTTTTTTTTTTTTTTTTTTACCTCTTCAAAACTCCAACTTTTTTTTTTTTTTACCTCTTCAAAACTCCAACATTGATTTTTTGTTCCTTTTTTTACATCTTCAAAACTCCAAATTTTTTTTTTTTTTTTTTTTACCTCTTCAAAACTCAATTTTTTTTTTTTTTTTTTACCTCTTCAAAACTCCAACTTTTTTTTTTTTTTACCTCTTCAAAACTCCACAAATTTTTATATATTTTTTTTACCTCTTCAAAACTCCACAATTTTTTTTTTTTTTTTTTTACCTCTTCAAAACTCCAACATTGATTTTTTGTTCCTTTTTTTACCTCTTCAAAACTCCACAATTTTTTTTTTTTTTTTTTACCTCTTCAAAACTCCAACATTTTTTTTTTTTTTACCTCTTCAAAACTCCAACATTGATTTTTTGTTCCTTTTTTTACCTCTTCAAAACTCCAACTTTTTTTTTTTTTTTACCTCTTCAAAACTCAATTTTTTTTTTTTTTTTTTTTACCTCTTCAAAACTCCAACTTTTTATTTTTTTTACCTCTTCAAAACTCCAACTTTTTTTTTTTTTTTTACCTCTTCAAAACTCTACAATTTTTTTTTTTTTTTTTTTACCTCTTCAAAACTCCAACTTTTTTTTTCTTTTTTTTTACCTCTTCAAAACTCCAACATTGATTTTTTGTTCCTTTTTTTACCTCTTCAAAACTCAATATTTTTTTTTTTTTTTACCTCTTCAAAACTCCAACTTTTTTTTTTTTTTTTACCTCTTCAAAACTCTACAATTTTTTTTTTTTTTTTTTTTTACCTCTTCAAAACTCCAACTTTTTTTTTTTTTTACCTCTTCAAAACTCCAACTTTTTTTTTTTTTTTTTTACCTCTTCAAAACTCCAACTTTTTTTGTTCCTTTTTTTACCTCTTCAAAACTCCACAATTTTTTTTATTTTTTTTTTTTACCTCTTCAAAACTCCAACATTTTTTTTTTTTTTACCTCTTCAAAACTCCAATTTTTTTTTTTTTACCTCTTCAAAACTCCTAAATTTTTTTTTTTTTTTTTTTACCTCTTCAAAACTCCAATTTTTTTTTTTTTACCTCTTCAAAACTCCTAAATTTTTTTTTTTTTTTTTTACCTCTTCAAAACTCCACAAATTTTTTTATATTTTTTTTACCTCTTCAAAACTCCACAATTTTTTATTTATTTTTTTTACCTCTTCAAAACTCCAACATTGATTTTTTGTTCCTTTTTTTACCTCTCCAAAACTCCAATTTTTTTTTTTTTTTTTTTTACCTCTTCAAAACTCCAACTTTTTTTTTTTTTTTTTACCTCTTCAAAACTCTACAATTTTTTTTTTTTTTTTTTTACCTCTTCAAAACTCCAACTTTTTTTTTTTTTTACCTCTTCAAAACTCCAACATTGATTTTTTGTTCCTTTTTTTACATCTTCAAAACTCCAAATTTTTTTTTTTTTTTTTTTACCTCTTCAAAACTCAATTTTTTTTTTTTTTTTTTACCTCTTCAAAACTCCAACTTTTTTTTTTTTTTACCTCTTCAAAACTCCAACATTTTTTTTTTTTTTTACCTCTTCAAAACTCCAACATTGATTTTTTGTTCCTTTTTTTACCTCTTCAAAACTCCAACTTTTTTTTTTTTTTTTTTTACCTCTTCAAAACTCCAACATTGATTTTTTGTTCCTTTTTTTACCTCTTCAAAACTCCACATTTTTTTTTATTTTTTTTTTTTACCTCTTCAAAACTCCAAATTTTTTTTTTTTACCTCTTCAAAACTCCAACTTTTTTTTTTTTTTACCTCTTCAAAACTCCAACTTTTTTTTTTTTTTTTACCTCTTCAAAACTCCACAATTTTTTTTTTTTTTTTTTTACCTCTTCAAAACTCCAACTTTTTTTTTTTTTTTTACCTCTTCAAAACTCTACAATTTTTTTTTTTTTTTTTTTTTACCTCTTCAAAACTCCAACTTTTTTTTTTTTTTTTTTTACCTCTTCAAAACTCCAACATTGATTTTTTGTTCCTTTTTTTACCTCTTCAAAACTCCACATTTTTTTTTTTTTTTTTTTTTTACCTCTTCAAAACTCCAACATTTTTTTTTTTTTACCTCTTCAAAACTCCAATTTCTTTTTTTTTTTACCTCTTCAAAACTCCAAATTTTTTTTTTTTTACCTCTTCAAAACTCCTAAATTTTTTTTTTTTTTTTTTTTACCTCTTCAAAACTCCAACATTGATTTTTTGTTCCTTTTTTTACCTCTTCAAAACTCAAATTTTTTTTTTTTTTTTTTTTACCTCTTCAAAACTCAATTTTTTTTTTTTTTTTTTTTTACCTCTTCAAAACTCCAACATTTATTTTTTGTTCCTTTTTTTACCTCTTCAAAACTCAATTTTTTTTTTTTTTTTTTTTACCTCTTCAAAACTCCATTGATTTTTTGTTCCTTTTTTTACCTCTTCAAAACTCCAAATTTTTTTTTTTTTTTTACCTCTTCAAAACTCCAACTTTTTTTTTTTTTTTTACCTCTTCAAAACTCTACAATTTTTTTTTTTTTTTTTTTTACCTCTTCAAAACTCCAACTTTTTTTTTTTTACCTCTTCAAAACTCCAAATTTTTTTTTTTTTTTTTTTACCTCTTCAAAACTCCATTGATTTTTTGTTCCTTCTTTTACCTCTTCAAAACTCCAAATTTTTTTTTTTTTTTTACCTCTTCAAAACTCCAACTTTTTTTTTTTTTTTTACCTCTTCAAAACTCTACAATTTTTTTTTTTTTTTTTTTACCTCTTCAAAACTCCAACTTTTTTTTTTTTTTTACCTCTTCAAAACTCTACAATTTTTTTTTTTTTTTTTTTTACCTCTTCAAAACTCCAACTTTTTTTTTTTTTACCTCTTCAAAACTCCAACTTTTTTTTTTTTTTTTTTTACCTCTTCAAAACTCCAACATTGAATTTTTTGTTCCTTTTTTTACCTCTTCAAAACTCCATTGATTTTTTGTTCCTTTTTTTACCTCTTCAAAACTCCAAATTTTTTTTTTTTTTTTACCTCTTCAAAACTCCAACTTTTTTTTTTTTTTTTACCTCTTCAAAACTCTACAATTTTTTTTTTTTTTTTTTTTACCTCTTCAAAACTCCAACTTTTTTTTTTTTTACCTCTTCAAAACTCCAAATTTTTTTTTTTTTTTTTTTTACCTCTTCAAAACTCCATTGATTTTTTGTTCCTTTTTTTACCTCTTCAAAACTCCAAATTTTTTTTTTTTTTTTACCTCTTCAAAACTCCAACTTTTTTTTTTTTTTTTACCTCTTCAAAACTCTACAATTTTTTTTTTTTTTTTTTACCTCTTCAAAACTCCAACTTTTTTTTTTTTTTTTACCTCTTCAAAACTCTACATTTTTTTTTTTTTTTTTTTTACCTCTTCAAAACTCCAACTTTTTTTTTTTTTACCTCTTCAAAACTCCAACTTTTTTTTTTTTTTTTTTTACCTCTTCAAAACTCCAACATTGATTTTTTGTTCCTTTTTTTACCTCTTCAAAACTCCACAATTTTTTTTTTTTTTTTTTTTTTTACCTCTTCAAAACTCCAACATTTTTTTTGTTTTTACCTCTTCAAAACTCCAACATTGATTTTTTGTTCCTTTTTTTACCTCTTCAAAACTCCACAGTTTTTTTTTTTTTTTTTTTTACCTCTTCAAAACTCCAACTTTTTATTTTTTTTTACCTCTTCAAAACTCTACAATTTTTTTTTTTTTTTTTTTTACCTCTTCAAAACTCCAACTTTTTTTTTTTTTTACCTCTTCAAAACTCCAACATTGATTTTTTGTTCCTTTTTTTACCTCTTCAAAACTCCAAATTTTTTTTTTTTTTTTTTTTACCTCTTCAAAACTCAATTTTTTTTTTTTTTTTTTACCTCTTCAAAACTACAACTTTTTTTTTTTTTTTACCTCTTCAAAACTCCAACTTTTTTTTTTTTTTACCTCTTCAAAACTCCAACATTGATTTTTTGTTCCTTTTTTTACCTCTTCAAAACTCCAATTTTTTTTTTTTTTTTTTTTACCTCTTCAAAACTCAATTTTTTTTTTTTTTTTTACCTCTTCAAAACTACAACTTTTTTTTTTTTTTACCTCTTCAAAACTCCACAATTTTTTTTTTTTTTTTTTTTTACCTCTTCAAAAATCTAACATTTTTTTTTTTTTTTACCTCTTCAAAACTCCAACATTGATTTTTTGTTCCTTTTTTTACCTCTTCAAAACTCCACAATTTTTTTTTTTTTTTTTTTTTACCTCTTCAAAACTCCAACATTGATTTTTTGTTCCTTTTTTTACCTCTTCAAAACTCCAACTTTTTTTTTTTTTTTACCTCTTCAAAACTCAATTTTTTTTAATTTTTTTTTTACCTCTTCAAAACTCCAACTTTTTTTTTTTTTTTACCTCTTCAAAACTCCACAATTTTTTTTTTTTTTTTTTTTTACCTCTTCAAAACTCCAACTTTTTTTTTTTTTTACCTCTTCAAAACTCCAACATTGATTTTTTGTTCCTTTTTTTACCTCTTCAAAACTCCACAATTTTTTTTTTTTTTTTTTTTTACCTCTTCAAAACTCCATTTTTTTTTTTTTTTTACCTCTTCAAAACTCTACAATTTTTTTTTTTTTTTTTTTTTACCTCTTCAAAACTCCAACATTGATTTTTTGTTCCTTTTTTTACCTCTTCAAAACTCAAATTTTTTTTTTTTTTTTTTACCTCTTCAAAACTCCAACATTGATTTTTTGTTCCTTTTTTTACCTCTTCAAAACTCCAACTTCTTTTTTTTTTTACCTCTTCAAAACTCAATTTTTTTTTTTTTTCTTTTACCTCTTCAAAACTCCAACTTTTTTTTTTTTTTACCTCTTCAAAACTCCACAATTTTTTTTTTTTTTTTTTTTACCTCTTCAAAACTCCAACTTTTTATTTTTTTTACCTCTTCAAAACTCTACAATTTTTTTTTTTTTTTTTTTTTACCTCTTCAAAACTCCAACTTTTTTTTTTTTTACCTCTTCAAAACTCCAACTTTTTTCTTTTTTTTTTTTACCTCTTCAAAACTCCAACATTGATTTTTTGTTCCTTTTTTTATCTCTTCAAAACTCCACAATTTTTTTTTATTTTTTTTTTACCTCTTCAAAACTCCAACATTTTTTTTTTTTTTAACTCTTCAAAACTCCAACATTGATTTTTTGTTCCTTTTTCTACCTCTTCAAAACTCCACAATTTTTTTTATTTTTTTTTTTACCTCTTCAAAACTCCAACTTTTTTTTTTTTACCTCTTCAAAACTCCAACATTGATTTTTTGTTCCTTTTTTTACCTCTTCAAAACTCAATATATATATTTTTTTTTACCTCTTCAAAACTCCAACATTTTTTTTTTTTTTTACCTCTTCAAAACTCTACAATTTTTTTTTTTTTTTTTTTTACCTCTTCAAAACTCCAACTTTTTTTTTTTTTTACCTCTTCAAAACTCCAACTTTTTTTTTTTTTTTTTTTACCTCTTCAAAACTCTAACATTGATTTTTTGTTCCTTTTTTTACCTCTTCAAAACTCCACAATTTTTTTTATTTTTTTTTTTTACCTCTTCAAAACTCCAACATTTTTTTTTTTTTACCTCTTCAAAACTCCAATTTTTTTTTTTTTTACCTCTTCAAAACTCCTAAATTTTTTTTTTTTTTTTTTTACCTCTTCAAAACTCCAACTTTTTTTTTTTTTTACCTCTTCAAAACTCCACAATTTTTTTTATATTTTTTTTACCTCTTCAAAACTCCACAATTTTTTATTTATTTTTTTTACCTCTTCAAAACTCCAACATTGATTTTTTGTTCCTTTTGTTACCTCTCCAAAACTCCAATTTTTTTTTTTTTTTTTTTACCTCTTCAAAACTCCAACTTTTTTTTTTTTTTTACCTCTTCAAAACTCTACAATTTTTTTTTTTTTTTTTTTTACCTCTTCAAAACTCCAACTTTTTTTTTTTTTTACCTCTTCAAAACTCCAACATTGATTTTTTGTTCCTTTTTTTACATCTTCAAAACTCCAAATTTTTTTTTTTTTTTTTTTTACCTCTTCAAAACTCTTTTTTTTTTTTTTTTTTTACCTCTTCAAAACTCCAACTTTTTTTTTTTTTACCTCTTCAAAACTCCACAATTTTTTTTATATTTTTTTTACCTCTTCAAAACTCCACAATTTTTTATTTATTTTTTTTACCTCTTCAAAACTCCAACATTGATTTTTTGTTCCTTTTTTTACCTCTTCAAAACTCCACAATTTCTTTTATTTTTATTTTTTTACCTCTTCAAAACTCCAACTTTTTTTTTTTTTTACCTCTTCAAAACTCCAACATTGATTTTTTGTTCCTTTTTTTACCTCTTCAAAACTCCAACTTCTTTTTTTTTTTTACCTCTTCAAAACTCAATTTTTTTTTTTTTTTCTTTTACCTCTTCAAAACTCCAACTTTTTTTTTTTTTTACCTCTTCAAAACTCCACAATTTTTTTTTTTTTTTTTGTTTACCTCTTCAAAACTCCAACTTTTTATTTTTTTTTACCTCTTCAAAACTCTACAATTTTTTTTTTTTTTTTTTTTTACCTCTTCAAAACTCCAACTTTTTTTTTTTTTACCTCTTCAAAACTCCAACTTTTTTCTTTTTTTTTTTTACCTCTTCAAAACTCCAACATTGATTTTTTGTTCCTTTTTTTATCTCTTCAAAACTCCACAATTTTTTTTTTTTTTTTTTACCTCTTCAAAACTCCAACATTTTTTTTTTTTTTAACTCTTCAAAACTCCAACATTGATTTTTTGTTCCTTTTTCTACCTCTTCAAAACTCCACAATTTTTTTTAATTTTTTTTTTTACCTCTTCAAAACTCCAACTTTTTTTTTTTTACCTCTTCAAAACTCCAACATTGATTTTTTGTTCCTTTTTTTACCTCTTCAAAACTCAATATATATATTTTTTTTTACCTCTTCAAAACTCCAACATTTTTTTTTTTTTTTACCTCTTCAAAACTCTACAATTTTTTTTTTTTTTTTTTTTACCTCTTCAAAACTCCAACTTTTTTTTTTTTTTACCTCTTCAAAACTCCAACTTTTTTTTTTTTTTTTTTTACCTCTTCAAAACTCTAACATTGATTTTTTGTTCCTTTTTTTACCTCTTCAAAACTCCACAATTTTTTTTATTTTTTTTTTTTACCTCTTCAAAACTCCAACATTTTTTTTTTTTTTACCTCTTCAAAACTCCAATTTTTTTTTTTTTACCTCTTCAAAACTCCTAAATTTTTTTTTTTTTTTTTTTACCTCTTCAAAACTCCAACTTTTTTTTTTTTTTACCTCTTCAAAACTCCACAATTTTTTTTATATTTTTTTTACCTCTTCAAAACTCCACAATTTTTTATTTATTTTTTTTACCTCTTCAAAACTCCAACATTGATTTTTTGTTCCTTTTGTTACCTCTCCAAAACTCCAATTTTTTTTTTTTTTTTTTTACCTCTTCAAAACTCCAACTTTTTTTTTTTTTTTACCTCTTCAAAACTCTACAATTTTTTTTTTTTTTTTTTTACCTCTTCAAAACTCCAACATTGATTTTTTGTTCCCTTTTTTACATCTTCAAAACTCTACAATTTTTTTTTTTTTTTTTTTTACCTCTTCAAAACTCAATTTTTTTTTTTTTTTTTTTACCTCTTCAAAACTCCAACTTTTTTTTTTTTTACCTCTTCAAAACTCCACAAATTTTTTTATATTTTTTTTACCTCTTCAAAACTCCACAATTTTTTTTTTTTTTTTTTACCTCTTCAAAACTCCAACATTGATTTTTTGTTCCTTTTTTTACCTCTTCAAAACTCCACAATTTTTTTTTATTTTTTTTTTACCTCTTCAAAACTCCAACTTTTTTTTTTTTTTACCTCTTCAAAACTCCAACATTGATTTTTTGTTCCTTTTTTTACCTCTTCAAAACTCCACAATTTTTTTTTTTTTTTTTTTACCTCTTCAAAACTCCAACATTTTTTTTTTTTTTACCTCTTCAAAACTCCAACATTGATTTTTTGTTCCTTTTTTTACCTCTTCAAAACTCCAACTTCTTTTTTTTTTTTACCTCTTCAAAACTCTTTTTTTTTTTTTTCTTTTACCTCTTCAAAACTCCAACTTTTTTTTTTTTTTACCTCTTCAAAACTCCACAATTTTTTTTTTTTTTTTTTTTTACCTCTTCAAAACTCCAACTTTTTATTTTTTTTTACCTCTTCAAAACTCTACAATTTTTTTTTTTTTTTTTTTTTACCTCTTCAAAACTCCAACTTTTTTCTTTTTTTTTTTTACCTCTTCAAAACTCCAACATTGATTTTTTGTTCCTTTTTTTATCTCTTCAAAACTCCACAATTTTTTTTTTTTTTTTTTTTACCTCTTCAAAACTCCAACAATTTTTTTTTTTTTAACTCTTCAAAACTCCAACATTGATTTTTTGTTCCTTTTTCTACCTCTTCAAAACTCCACAATTTTTTTTATTTTTTTTTTTACCTCTTCAAAACTCCAACTTTTTTTTTTTTACCTCTTCAAAACTCCAACATTGATTTTTTGTTCCTTTTTTTACCTCTTCAAAACTCAATATATATTTTTTTTTTTACCTCTTCAAAACTCCAACATTTTTTTTTTTTTTTACCTCTTCAAAACTCTACAATTTTTTTTTTTTTTTTTTTTTACCTCTTCAAAACTCCAACTTTTTTTTTTTTTTACCTCTTCAAAACTCCAACTTTTTTTTTTTTTTTTTTTACCTCTTCAAAACTCTAACATTGATTTTTTGTTCCTTTTTTTACCTCTTCAAAACTCCACAATTTTTTTTATTTTTTTTTTTTACCTCTTCAAAACTCCAACATTTTTTTTTTTTTTACCTCTTCAAAACTCCAATTTTTTTTTTTTTTACCTCTTCAAAACTCCTAAATTTTTTTTTTTTTTTTTTTACCTCTTCAAAACTCCAACTTTTTTTTTTTTTTACCTCTTCAAAACTCCACAATTTTTTTTATATTTTTTTTACCTCTTCAAAACTCCAACTTTTTTTTTTTTTTACCTCTTCAAAACTCCAACATTGATTTTTTGTTCCTTTTTTTACCTCTTCAAAACTCCACAATTTTTTTTTTTTTTTTTTTACCTCTTCAAAACTCCAACATTTTTTTTTTTTTTACCTCTTCAAAACTCCAACATTGATTTTTTGTTCCTTTTTTTACCTCTTCAAAACTCCAACTTTTTTTTTTTTTTTACCTCTTCAAAACTCTTTTTTTTAATTTTTTTTTTACCTCTTCAAAACTCTACAATTTTTTTTTTTTTTTTTTTTACCTCTTTAAAACTCCAACTTTTTTTTTTTTACCTCTTCAAAACTCCAACATTGATTTTTTGTTCCTTTTTTTACCTCTCCAAAACTCCAATTTTTTTTTTTTTTTTTTTACCTCTTCAAAACTCCAACTTTTTTTTTTTTTTTTTACCTCTTCAAAACTCTACAATTTTTTTTTTTTTTTTTTTTACCTCTTCAAAACTCCAACTTTTTTTTTTTTTTACCTCTTCAAAACTCCAACATTGATTTTTTGTTCCTTTTTTTACATCTTCAAAACTCCAAATTTTTTTTTTTTTTCTTTTTACCTCTTCAAAACTCAATTTTTTTTTTTTTTTTTTTACCTCTTCAAAACTCTAACATTGATTTTTTGTTCCTTTTTTTACCTCTTCAAAACTCCACAATTTTTTTTATTTTTTTTTTTTACCTCTTCAAAACTCCAACATTGATTTTTTGTTCCTTTTTTTACCTCTTCAAAACTCCACAATTTCTTTTATTTTTTTTTTTTACCTCTTCAAAACTCCAACTTTTTTTTTTTTTTACCTCTTCAAAACTCCAACATTGATTTTTTGTTCCTTTTTTTACCTCTTCAAAACTCCACAATTTTTTTTTTTTTTTTTTACCTCTTCAAAACTCCAACATTTTTTTTTTTTTTACCTCTTCAAAACTCCAACATTGATTTTTTGTTCCTTTTTTTACCTCTTCAAAACTCCAACTTTTTTTTTTTTTTTACCTCTTCAAAACTCAATTATTTTTTATTTTTTTTTTACCTCTTCAAAACTCCAACTTTTTTTTTTTTTTTACCTCTTCAAAACTCCACAATTTTTTTTTTTTTTTTTTTTTACCTCTTCAAAACTCCAACTTTTTTTTTTTTTACCTCTTCAAAACTCCAACATTGATTTTTTGTTCCTTTTTTTACCTCTTCAAAACTCAATTTTTTTTTTTTTTTCTTTTACCTCTTCAAAACTCCAACTTTTTTTTTTTTTTTACCTCTTCAAAACTCCACAATTTTTTTTTTTTTTTTTTTTTTACCTCTTCAAAACTCTACAATTTTTTTTTTTTTTTTTTTTTACCTCTTCAAAACTCCAACTTTTTTTTTTTTTACCTCTTCAAAACTCCACAATTTTTTATTTATTTTTTTTACCTCTTCAAAACTCCAACATTGATTTTTTGTTCCTTTTTTTACCTCTTCAAAACTCCACAATTTCTTTTATTTTTTTTTTTTACCTCTTCAAAACTCCAACTTTTTTTTTTTTTTACCTCTTCAAAACTCCAACATTGATTTTTTGTTCCTTTTTTTACCTCTTCAAAACTCCACAATTTTTTTTTTTTTTTTTTTACCTCTTCAAAACTCCAACATTTTTTTTTTTTTTACCTCTTCAAAACTCCAACATTGATTTTTTGTTCCTTTTTTTACCTCTTCAAAACTCCAACTTTTTTTTTTTTTTTACCTCTTCAAAACTCAATTTTTTTTTTTTTTTTTTTTACCTCTTCAAAACTCCAACTTTTTTTTTTTTTTTACCTCTTCAAAACTCCACAATTTTTTTTTTTTTTTTTTTTTACCTCTTCAAAACTCCAACTTTTTTTTTTTTTACCTCTTCAAAACTCCAACATTGATTTTTTGTTCCTTTTTTTACCTCTTCAAAACTCAATTTTTTTTTTTTTTCTTTTACCTCTTCAAAACTCCGACTTTTTTTTTTTTTTTACCTCTTCAAAACTCCACAATTTTTTTTTTTTTTTTTTTTTTACCTCTTCAAAACTCTACAATTTTTTTTTTTTTTTTTTTTTACCTCTTCAAAACTCCAACTTTTTTTTTTTTTACCTCTTCAAAACTCCAACTTTTTTCTTTTTTTTTTTTACCTCTTCAAAACTCCAACATTGATTTTTTGTTCCTTTTTTTATCTCTTCAAAACTCCACAATTTTTTTTTTTTTTTTTTTTTACCTCTTCAAAACTCCAACATTTTTTTTTTTTTAACTCTTCAAAACTCCAACATTGATTTTTTGTTCCTTTTTCTACCTCTTCAAAACTCCACAATTTTTTTTTTTTTTTTTTTTACCTCTTCAAAACTCCAACATTTTTTTTTTTTTTACCTCTTCAAAACTCCAACATTGATTTTTTGTTCCTTTTTTTACCTCTTCAAAACTCAATATTTTTTTTTTTTTTACCTCTTCAAAACTCCAACTTTTTTTTTTTTTTTTACCTCTTCAAAACTCTACAATTTTTTTTTTTTTTTTTTTTACCTCTTCAAAACTCCAACTTTTTTTTTTTTTTACCTCTTCAAAACTCCAACTTTTTTTTTTTTTTTTTTTACCTCTTCAAAACTCCAACTTTTTTTGTTCCTTTTTTTACCTCTTCAAAACTCCACAATTTTTTTTATTTTTTTTTTTACCTCTTCAAAACTCCAACATTTTTTTTTTTTTTACCTCTTCAAAACTCCAATTTTTTTTTTTTTACCTCTTCAAAACTCCTAAATTTTTTTTTTTTTTTTTTTACCTCTTCAAAACTCCAACTTTTTTTTTTTTTACCTCTTCAAAACTCCACAAATTTTTTTTATATTTTTTTTACCTCTTCAAAACTCCAACATTGATTTTTTGTTCCTTTTTTTACCTCTCCAAAACTCCAATTTTTTTTTTTTTTTTTTTACCTCTTCAAAACTCCAACTTTTTTTTTTTTTTTTTACCTCTTCAAAACTCTACAATTTTTTTTTTTTTTTTTTTTACCTCTTCAAAACTCCAACTTTTTTTTTTTTTTACCTCTTCAAAACTCCAACATTGATTTTTTGTTCCTTTTTTTACATCTTCAAAACTCCAAATTTTTTTTTTTTTTTTTTTTACCTCTTCAAAACTCAATTTTTTTTTTTTTTTTTTTACCTCTTCAAAACTCCAACATTGATTTTTTGTTCCTTTTTTTACCTCTTCAAAACTCCACAATTTTTTTTTTTTTTTTTACCTCTTCAAAACTCCAACATTTTTTTTTTTTTTACCTCTTCAAAACTCCAACATTGATTTTTTGTTCCTTTTTTTACCTCTTCAAAACTCCAACTTTTTTTTTTTTTTTACCTCTTCAAAACTCAATTTTTTTTTTTTTTTTTTTTACCTCTTCAAAACTCCAACTTTTTATTTTTTTTACCTCTTCAAAACTCCAACTTTTTTTTTTTTTTTTACCTCTTCAAAACTCTACAATTTTTTTTTTTTTTTTTTTACCTCTTCAAAACTCCAACTTTTTTTTTCTTTTTTTTTACCTCTTCAAAACTCCAACATTGATTTTTTGTTCCTTTTTTTACCTCTTCAAAACTCAATATTTTTTTTTTTTTTTACCTCTTCAAAACTCCAACTTTTTTTTTTTTTTTTACCTCTTCAAAACTCTACAATTTTTTTTTTTTTTTTTTTTTACCTCTTCAAAACTCCAACTTTTTTTTTTTTTTACCTCTTCAAAACTCCAACTTTTTTTTTTTTTTTTTTACCTCTTCAAAACTCCAACTTTTTTTGTTCCTTTTTTTACCTCTTCAAAACTCCACAATTTTTTTTATTTTTTTTTTTTACCTCTTCAAAACTCCAACATTTTTTTTTTTTTTACCTCTTCAAAACTCCAATTTTTTTTTTTTTACCTCTTCAAAACTCCTAAATTTTTTTTTTTTTTTTTTTACCTCTTCAAAACTCCAATTTTTTTTTTTTTACCTCTTCAAAACTCCTAAATTTTTTTTTTTTTTTTTTACCTCTTCAAAACTCCACAAATTTTTTTATATTTTTTTTACCTCTTCAAAACTCCACAATTTTTTATTTATTTTTTTTACCTCTTCAAAACTCCAACATTGATTTTTTGTTCCTTTTTTTACCTCTCCAAAACTCCAATTTTTTTTTTTTTTTTTTTTACCTCTTCAAAACTCCAACTTTTTTTTTTTTTTTTTACCTCTTCAAAACTCTACAATTTTTTTTTTTTTTTTTTTACCTCTTCAAAACTCCAACTTTTTTTTTTTTTTACCTCTTCAAAACTCCAACATTGATTTTTTGTTCCTTTTTTTACATCTTCAAAACTCCAAATTTTTTTTTTTTTTTTTTTACCTCTTCAAAACTCAATTTTTTTTTTTTTTTTTTACCTCTTCAAAACTCCAACTTTTTTTTTTTTTTACCTCTTCAAAACTCCAACATTGATTTTTTGTTCCTTTTTTTACATCTTCAAAACTCCAAATTTTTTTTTTTTTTTTTTACCTCTTCAAAACTCAATTTTTTTTTTTTTTTTTACCTCTTCAAAACTCCAACTTTTTTTTTTTTTTACCTCTTCAAAACTCCAACATTTTTTTTTTTTTTTACCTCTTCAAAACTCCAACATTGATTTTTTGTTCCTTTTTTTACCTCTTCAAAACTCCAACTTTTTTTTTTTTTTTTTTTACCTCTTCAAAACTCCAACATTGATTTTTTGTTCCTTTTTTTACCTCTTCAAAACTCCACATTTTTTTTTATTTTTTTTTTTTACCTCTTCAAAACTCCAAATTTTTTTTTTTTTACCTCTTCAAAACTCCAACTTTTTTTTTTTTTTACCTCTTCAAAACTCCAACTTTTTTTTTTTTTTTTACCTCTTCAAAACTCCACAATTTTTTTTTTTTTTTTTTTTACCTCTTCAAAACTCCAACTTTTTTTTTTTTTTTTACCTCTTCAAAACTCTACAATTTTTTTTTTTTTTTTTTTTTACCTCTTCAAAACTCCAACTTTTTTTTTTTTTTTTTTTACCTCTTCAAAACTCCAACATTGATTTTTTGTTCCTTTTTTTACCTCTTCAAAACTCCACATTTTTTTTTATTTTTTTTTTTTACCTCTTCAAAACTCCAACATTTTTTTTTTTTTACCTCTTCAAAACTCCAATTTCTTTTTTTTTTTACCTCTTCAAAACTCCAAATTTTTTTTTTTTACCTCTTCAAAACTCCTAAATTTTTTTTTTTTTTTTTTTTACCTCTTCAAAACTCCAACATTGATTTTTTGTTCCTTTTTTTACCTCTTCAAAACTCAAATTTTTTTTTTTTTTTTTTTTTACCTCTTCAAAACTCAATTTTTTTTTTTTTTTTTTTTTACCTCTTCAAAACTCCAACATTTATTTTTTGTTCCTTTTTTTACCTCTTCAAAACTCAATTTTTTTTTTTTTTTTTTTTTACCTCTTCAAAACTCCATTGATTTTTTGTTCCTTTTTTTACCTCTTCAAAACTCCAAATTTTTTTTTTTTTTTTACCTCTTCAAAACTCCAACTTTTTTTTTTTTTTTTACCTCTTCAAAACTCTACAATTTTTTTTTTTTTTTTTTTTACCTCTTCAAAACTCCAACTTTTTTTTTTTTACCTCTTCAAAACTCCAAATTTTTTTTTTTTTTTTTTTACCTCTTCAAAACTCCATTGATTTTTTGTTCCTTTTTTTACCTCTTCAAAACTCCAAATTTTTTTTTTTTTTTTACCTCTTCAAAACTCCAACTTTTTTTTTTTTTTTTACCTCTTCAAAACTCTACAATTTTTTTTTTTTTTTTTTTACCTCTTCAAAACTCCAACTTTTTTTTTTTTTTTTACCTCTTCAAAACTCTACAATTTTTTTTTTTTTTTTTTTTACCTCTTCAAAACTCCAACTTTTTTTTTTTTTACCTCTTCAAAACTCCAACTTTTTTTTTTTTTTTTTTTACCTCTTCAAAACTCCAACATTGAATTTTTTGTTCCTTTTTTTGCCTCTTCAAAACTCCATTGATTTTTTGTTCCTTTTTTTACCTCTTCAAAACTCCAAATTTTTTTTTTTTTTTTACCTCTTCAAAACTCCAACTTTTTTTTTTTTTTTTACCTCTTCAAAACTCTACAATTTTTTTTTTTTTTTTTTTTACCTCTTCAAAACTCCAACTTTTTTTTTTTTTACCTCTTCAAAACTCCAAATTTTTTTTTTTTTTTTTTTTACCTCTTCAAAACTCCATTGATTTTTTGTTCCTTTTTTTACCTCTTCAAAACTCCAAATTTTTTTTTTTTTTTTACCTCTTCAAAACTCCAACTTTTTTTTTTTTTTTTACCTCTTCAAAACTCTACAATTTTTTTTTTTTTTTTTTACCTCTTCAAAACTCCAACTTTTTTTTTTTTTTTTACCTCTTCAAAACTCTACATTTTTTTTTTTTTTTTTTTTTACCTCTTCAAAACTCCAACTTTTTTTTTTTTTACCTCTTCAAAACTCCAACTTTTTTTTTTTTTTTTTTTACCTCTTCAAAACTCCAACATTGATTTTTTGTTCCTTTTTTTACCTCTTCAAAACTCCACAATTTTTTTTTTTTTTTTTTTTTTTACCTCTTCAAAACTCCAACATTTTTTTTGTTTTTACCTCTTCAAAACTCCAACATTGATTTTTTGTTCCTTTTTTTACCTCTTCAAAACTCCACAGTTTTTTTTTTTTTTTTTTTTACCTCTTCAAAACTCCAACTTTTTATTTTTTTTTACCTCTTCAAAACTCTACAATTTTTTTTTTTTTTTTTTTTACCTCTTCAAAACTCCAACTTTTTTTTTTTTTTACCTCTTCAAAACTCCAACATTGATTTTTTGTTCCTTTTTTTACCTCTTCAAAACTCCAAATTTTTTTTTTTTTTTTTTTTACCTCTTCAAAACTCAATTTTTTTTTTTTTTTTTTACCTCTTCAAAACTACAACTTTTTTTTTTTTTTTACCTCTTCAAAACTCCAACTTTTTTTTTTTTTTACCTCTTCAAAACTCCAACATTGATTTTTTGTTCCTTTTTTTACCTCTTCAAAACTCCAATTTTTTTTTTTTTTTTTTTTTACCTCTTCAAAACTCAATTTTTTTTTTTTTTTTTACCTCTTCACAACTACAACTTTTTTTTTTTTTTACCTCTTCAAAACTCCACAATTTTTTTTTTTTTTTTTTTTTACCTCTTCAAAAATCTAACATTTTTTTTTTTTTTACCTCTTCAAAACTCCAACATTGATTTTTTGTTCCTTTTTTTACCTCTTCAAAACTCCACAATTTTTTTTTTTTTTTTTTTTACCTCTTCAAAACTCCAACATTGATTTTTTGTTCCTTTTTTTACCTCTTCAAAACTCCAACTTTTTTTTTTTTTTTACCTCTTCAAAACTCAATTTTTTTTAATTTTTTTTTTACCTCTTCAAAACTCCAACTTTTTTTTTTTTTTTACCTCTTCAAAACTCCACAATTTTTTTTTTTTTTTTTTTTTACCTCTTCAAAACTCCAACTTTTTTTTTTTTTTACCTCTTCAAAACTCCAACATTGATTTTTTGTTCCTTTTTTTACCTCTTCAAAACTCCACAATTTTTTTTTTTTTTTTTTTTACCTCTTCAAAACTCCATTTTTTTTTTTTTTTTACCTCTTCAAAACTCCAACATTGATTTTTTGTTCCTTTTTTTACCTCTTCAAAACTCCACAGTTTTTTTTTTTTTTTTTTTTACCTCTTCAAAACTCCAACTTTTTATTTTTTTTTACCTCTTCAAAACTCTACAATTTTTTTTTTTTTTTTTTTACCTCTTCAAAACTCCAACTTTTTTTTTTTTTTACCTCTTCAAAACTCCAACATTGATTTTTTGTTCCTTTTTTTACCTCTTCAAAACTCCAAATTTTTTTTTTTTTTTTTTTTACCTCTTCAAAACTCAATTTTTTTTTTTTTTTTTTACCTCTTCAAAACTACAACTTTTTTTTTTTTTTTACCTCTTCAAAACTCCAACTTTTTTTTTTTTTTACCTCTTCAAAACTCCAACATTGATTTTTTGTTCCTTTTTTTACCTCTTCAAAACTCCAATTTTTTTTTTTTTTTTTTTTTACCTCTTCAAAACTCAATTTTTTTTTTTTTTTTTACCTCTTCAAAACTACAACTTTTTTTTTTTTTTACCTCTTCAAAACTCCACAATTTTTTTTTTTTTTTTTTTTTACCTCTTCAAAAATCTAACATTTTTTTTTTTTTTACCTCTTCAAAACTCCAACATTGATTTTTTGTTCCTTTTTTTACCTCTTCAAAACTCCACAATTTTTTTTTTTTTTTTTTTTTACCTCTTCAAAACTCCAACATTGATTTTTTGTTCCTTTTTTTACCTCTTCAAAACTCCAACTTTTTTTTTTTTTTTACCTCTTCAAAACTCAATTTTTTTTAATTTTTTTTTTACCTCTTCAAAACTCCAACTTTTTTTTTTTTTTTACCTCTTCAAAACTCCACAATTTTTTTTTTTTTTTTTTTTTACCTCTTCAAAACTCCAACTTTTTTTTTTTTTTACCTCTTCAAAACTCCAACATTGATTTTTTGTTCCTTTTTTTACCTCTTCAAAACTCCACAATTTTTTTTTTTTTTTTTTTTTACCTCTTCAAAACTCCATTTTTTTTTTTTTTTTACCTCTTCAAAACTCTACAATTTTTTTTTTTTTTTTTTTTTACCTCTTCAAAACTCCAACATTGATTTTTTGTTCCTTTTTTTACCTCTTCAAAACTCAAATTTTTTTTTTTTTTTTTTTACCTCTTCAAAACTCCAACATTGATTTTTTGTTCCTTTTTTTACCTCTTCAAAACTCCAACTTCTTTTTTTTTTTACCTCTTCAAAACTCAATTTTTTTTTTTTTTCTTTTACCTCTTCAAAACTCCAACTTTTTTTTTTTTTTACCTCTTCAAAACTCCACAATTTTTTTTTTTTTTTTTTTTTACCTCTTCAAAACTCCAACTTTTTATTTTTTTTACCTCTTCAAAACTCTACAATTTTTTTTTTTTTTTTTTTTTACCTCTTCAAAACTCCAACTTTTTTTTTTTTTACCTCTTCAAAACTCCAACTTTTTTCTTTTTTTTTTTTACCTCTTCAAAACTCCAACATTGATTTTTTGTTCCTTTTTTTATCTCTTCAAAACTCCACAATTTTTTTTTATTTTTTTTTTACCTCTTCAAAACTCCAACATTTTTTTTTTTTTTAACTCTTCAAAACTCCAACATTGATTTTTTGTTCCTTTTTCTACCTCTTCAAAACTCCACAATTTTTTTTATTTTTTTTTTTACCTCTTCAAAACTCCAACTTTTTTTTTTTTACCTCTTCAAAACTCCAACATTGATTTTTTGTTCCTTTTTTTACCTCTTCAAAACTCAATATATATATTTTTTTTTACCTCTTCAAAACTCCAACATTTTTTTTTTTTTTTACCTCTTCAAAACTCTACAATTTTTTTTTTTTTTTTTTTTACCTCTTCAAAACTCCAACTTTTTTTTTTTTTTACCTCTTCAAAACTCCAACTTTTTTTTTTTTTTTTTTTACCTCTTCAAAACTCTAACATTGATTTTTTGTTCCTTTTTTTACCTCTTCAAAACTCCACAATTTTTTTTATTTTTTTTTTTTACCTCTTCAAAACTCCAACATTTTTTTTTTTTTACCTCTTCAAAACTCCAATTTTTTTTTTTTTTACCTCTTCAAAACTCCTAAATTTTTTTTTTTTTTTTTTTTACCTCTTCAAAACTCCAACTTTTTTTTTTTTTTACCTCTTCAAAACTCCACAATTTTTTTTATATTTTTTTTACCTCTTCAAAACTCCACAATTTTTTATTTTTTTTTTTTACCTCTTCAAAACTCCAACATTGATTTTTTGTTCCTTTTGTTACCTCTCCAAAACTCCAATTTTTTTTTTTTTTTTTTTACCTCTTCAAAACTCCAACTTTTTTTTTTTTTTTTTACCTCTTCAAAACTCTACAATTTTTTTTTTTTTTTTTTTTACCTCTTCAAAACTCCAACTTTTTTTTTTTTTTACCTCTTCAAAACTCCAACATTGATTTTTTGTTCCTTTTTTTACATCTTCAAAACTCCAAATTTTTTTTTTTTTTTTTTTTACCTCTTCAAAACTCTTTTTTTTTTTTTTTTTTTACCTCTTCAAAACTCCAACTTTTTTTTTTTTTACCTCTTCAAAACTCCACAATTTTTTTTATATTTTTTTTACCTCTTCAAAACTCCACAATTTTTTATTTATTTTTTTTACCTCTTCAAAACTCCAACATTGATTTTTTGTTCCTTTTTTTACCTCTTCAAAACTCCACAATTTCTTTTATTTTTATTTTTTTACCTCTTCAAAACTCCAACTTTTTTTTTTTTTTACCTCTTCAAAACTCCAACATTGATTTTTTGTTCCTTTTTTTACCTCTTCAAAACTCCAACTTCTTTTTTTTTTTTACCTCTTCAAAACTCAATTTTTTTTTTTTTTCTTTTACCTCTTCAAAACTCCAACTTTTTTTTTTTTTACCTCTTCAAAACTCCACAATTTTTTTTTTTTTTTTTTGTTTACCTCTTCAAAACTCCAACTTTTTATTTTTTTTTACCTCTTCAAAACTCTACAATTTTTTTTTTTTTTTTTTTTTACCTCTTCAAAACTCCAACTTTTTTTTTTTTTACCTCTTCAAAACTCCAACTTTTTTCTTTTTTTTTTTTACCTCTTCAAAACTCCAACATTGATTTTTTGTTCCTTTTTTTATCTCTTCAAAACTCCACAATTTTTTTTTTTTTTTTTTTACCTCTTCAAAACTCCAACATTTTTTTTTTTTTTAACTCTTCAAAACTCCAACATTGATTTTTTGTTCCTTTTTCTACCTCTTCAAAACTCCACAATTTTTTTTATTTTTTTTTTTACCTCTTCAAAACTCCAACTTTTTTTTTTTTACCTCTTCAAAACTCCAACATTGATTTTTTGTTCCTTTTTTTACCTCTTCAAAACTCAATATATATTTTTTTTTTTACCTCTTCAAAACTCCAACATTTTTTTTTTTTTTTACCTCTTCAAAACTCTACAATTTTTTTTTTTTTTTTTTTTACCTCTTCAAAACTCCAACTTTTTTTTTTTTTTACCTCTTCAAAACTCCAACTTTTTTTTTTTTTTTTTTTACCTCTTCAAAACTCTAACATTGATTTTTTGTTCCTTTTTTTACCTCTTCAAAACTCCACAATTTTTTTATTTTTTTTTTTTACCTCTTCAAAACTCCAACATTTTTTTTTTTTTTACCTCTTCAAAACTCCAATTTTTTTTTTTTTACCTCTTCAAAACTCCTAAATTTTTTTTTTTT
This sequence comes from Callionymus lyra, assembly GCF_982586985.1. Classification (NCBI taxonomy): domain Eukaryota; kingdom Metazoa; phylum Chordata; class Actinopteri; order Syngnathiformes; family Callionymidae; genus Callionymus; species Callionymus lyra. Next base: position 31,259 of record NW_028258775.1, read on the forward strand.
TTTTTTTTACCTCTTCAAAACTCCAACTTTTTTTTTTTTTTACCTCTTCAAAACTCCACAATTTTTTATTTATTTTTTTTACCTCTTCAAAACTCCAACATTGATTTTTTGTTCCTTTTGTTACCTCTCCAAAACTCCAATTTTTTTTTTTTTTTTTTTTACCTCTTCAAAACTCCAACTTTTTTTTTTTTTTTACCTCTTCAAAACTCTACAATTTTTTTTTTTTTTTTTTTTACCTCTTCAAAACTCCAACATTGATTTTTTGTTCCTTTTTTTACATCTTCAAAACTCTACAATTTTTTTTTTTTTTTTTTTTACCTCTTCAAAACTCAATTTTTTTTATTTTTTTTTTTACCTCTTCAAAACTCCAACTTTTTTTTTTTTTACCTCTTCAAAACTCCACAAATTTTTTTATATTTTTTTTACCTCTTCAAAACTCCACAATTTTTTTTTTTTTTTTTTACCTCTTCAAAACTCCAACATTGATTTTTTGTTCCTTTTTTTACCTCTTCAAAACTCCACAATTTTTTTTTATTTTTTTTTTTACCTCTTCAAAACTCCAACTTTTTTTTTTTTTTACCTCTTCAAAACTCCAACATTGATTTTTTGTTCCTTTTTTTACCTCTTCAAAACTCCACAATTTTTTTTTTTTTTTTTTTACCTCTTCAAAACTCCAACATTTTTTTTTTTTTTACCTCTTCAAAACTCCAACATTGATTTTTTGTTCCTTTTTTTACCTCTTCAAAACTCCAACTTCTTTTTTTTTTTTACCTCTTCAAAACTCAATTTTTTTTTTTTTTCTTTTACCTCTTCAAAACTCCAACTTTTTTTTTTTTTTACCTCTTCAAAACTCCACAATTTTTTTTTTTTTTTTTTTTTTACCTCTTCAAAACTCCAACTTTTTATTTTTTTTTACCTCTTCAAAACTCTACAATTTTTTTTTTTTTTTTTTTTTACCTCTTCAAAACTCCAACTTTTTTTTTTTTTACCTCTTCAAAACTCCAACTTTTTTCTTTTTTTTTTTTACCTCTTCAAAACTCCAACATTGATTTTTTGTTCCTTTTTTTATCTCTTCAAAACTCCACAATTTTTTTTTTTTTTTTTTTTACCTCTTCAAAACTCCAACAATTTTTTTTTTTTTAACTCTTCAAAACTGCAACATTGATTTTTTGTTCCTTTTTCTACCTCTTCAAAACTCCACAATTTTTTTTATTTTTTTTTTTACCTCTTCAAAACTCCAACTTTTTTTTTTTTACCTCTTCAAAACTCCAACATTGATTTTTTGTTCCTTTTTTTACCTCTTCAAAACTCAATATATATTTTTTTTTTTACCTCTTCAAAACTCCAACATTTTTTTTTTTTTTTACCTCTTCAAAACTCTACAATTTTTTTTTTTTTTTTTTTTACCTCTTCAAAACTCCAACTTTTTTTTTTTTTTACCTCTTCAAAACTCCAACTTTTTTTTTTTTTTTTTTTACCTCTTCAAAACTCTAACATTGATTTTTTGTTCCTTTTTTTACCTCTTCAAAACTCCACAATTTTTTTTATTTTTTTTTTTTACCTCTTCAAAACTCCAACATTTTTTTTTTTTTTACCTCTTCAAAACTCCAATTTTTTTTTTTTTTACCTCTTCAAAACTCCTAAATTTTTTTTTTTTTTTTTTTACCTCTTCAAAACTCCAACTTTTTTTTTTTTTTACCTCTTCAAAACTCCACAATTTTTTTTATATTTTTTTTACCTCTTCAAAACTCCAACTTTTTTTTTTTTTTACCTCTTCAAAACTCCAACATTGATTTTTTGTTCCTTTTTTTACCTCTTCAAAACTCCACAATTTTTTTTTTTTTTTTTTTACCTCTTCAAAACTCCAACATTTTTTTTTTTTTTACCTCTTCAAAACTCCAACATTGATTTTTTGTTCCTTTTTTTACCTCTTCAAAACTCCAACTTTTTTTTTTTTTTACCTCTTCAAAACTCTTTTTTTTAATTTTTTTTTTACCTCTTCAAAACTCTACAATTTTTTTTTTTTTTTTTTTTACCTCTTTAAAACTCCAACTTTTTTTTTTTTACCTCTTCAAAACTCCAACATTGATTTTTTGTTCCTTTTTTTACCTCTCCAAAACTCCAATTTTTTTTTTTTTTTTTTTACCTCTTCAAAACTCCAACTTTTTTTTTTTTTTTTTACCTCTTCAAAACTCTACAATTTTTTTTTTTTTTTTTTTTACCTCTTCAAAACTCCAACTTTTTTTTTTTTTTACCTCTTCAAAACTCCAACATTGATTTTTTGTTCCTTTTTTTACATCTTCAAAACTCCAAATTTTTTTTTTTTTCTTTTTACCTCTTCAAAACTCAATTTTTTTTTTTTTTTTTTACCTCTTCAAAACTCCAACTTTTTTTTTTTTTACCTCTTCAAAACTCCACAAATTTTTTTATATTTTTTTTACCTCTTCAAAACTCCACAATTTTTTATTTATTTTTTTTACCTCTTCAAAACTCCAACATTGATTTTTTGTTCCTTTTTTTACCTCTTCAAAACTCCACAATTTCTTTTATTTTTTTTTTTTACCTCTTCAAAACTCCAACTTCTTTTTTTTTTTACCTCTTCAAAACTCAATTTTTTTTTTTTTTCTTTTACCTCTTCAAAACTCCAACTTTTTTTTTTTTTTACCTCTTCAAAACTCCACAATTTTTTTTTTTTTTTTTTTTTACCTCTTCAAAACTCCAACTTTTTATTTTTTTTACCTCTTCAAAACTCTACAATTTTTTTTTTTTTTTTTTTTTACCTCTTCAAAACTCCAACTTTTTTTTTTTTTACCTCTTCAAAACTCCAACTTTTTTCTTTTTTTTTTTTACCTCTTCAAAACTCCAACATTGATTTTTTGTTCCTTTTTTTATCTCTTCAAAACTCCACAATTTTTTTTTATTTTTTTTTTACCTCTTCAAAACTCCAACATTTTTTTTTTTTTTAACTCTTCAAAACTCCAACATTGATTTTTTGTTCCTTTTTCTACCTCTTCAAAACTCCACAATTTTTTTTATTTTTTTTTTTACCTCTTCAAAACTCCAACTTTTTTTTTTTTACCTCTTCAAAACTCCAACATTGATTTTTTGTTCCTTTTTTTACCTCTTCAAAACTCAATATATATATTTTTTTTTACCTCTTCAAAACTCCAACATTTTTTTTTTTTTTTACCTCTTCAAAACTCTACAATTTTTTTTTTTTTTTTTTTTACCTCTTCAAAACTCCAACTTTTTTTTTTTTTTACCTCTTCAAAACTCCAACTTTTTTTTTTTTTTTTTTTACCTCTTCAAAACTCTAACATTGATTTTTTGTTCCTTTTTTTACCTCTTCAAAACTCCACAATTTTTTTTATTTTTTTTTTTTACCTCTTCAAAACTCCAACATTTTTTTTTTTTTACCTCTTCAAAACTCCAATTTTTTTTTTTTTTACCTCTTCAAAACTCCTAAATTTTTTTTTTTTTTTTTTTACCTCTTCAAAACTCCAACTTTTTTTTTTTTTTACCTCTTCAAAACTCCACAATTTTTTTTATATTTTTTTTACCTCTTCAAAACTCCACAATTTTTTATTTTTTTTTTTTACCTCTTCAAAACTCCAACATTGATTTTTTGTTCCTTTTGTTACCTCTCCAAAACTCCAATTTTTTTTTTTTTTTTTTTACCTCTTCAAAACTCCAACTTTTTTTTTTTTTTTTACCTCTTCAAAACTCTACAATTTTTTTTTTTTTTTTTTTTACCTCTTCAAAACTCCAACTTTTTTTTTTTTTTACCTCTTCAAAACTCCAACATTGATTTTTTGTTCCTTTTTTTACATCTTCAAAACTCCAAATTTTTTTTTTTTTTTTTTTTACCTCTTCAAAACTCTTTTTTTTTTTTTTTTTTACCTCTTCAAAACTCCAACTTTTTTTTTTTTTACCTCTTCAAAACTCCACAATTTTTTTTATATTTTTTTTACCTCTTCAAAACTCCACAATTTTTTATTTATTTTTTTTACCTCTTCAAAACTCCAACATTGATTTTTTGTTCCTTTTTTTACCTCTTCAAAACTCCACAATTTCTTTTATTTTTATTTTTTTACCTCTTCAAAACTCCAACTTTTTTTTTTTTTTACCTCTTCAAAACTCCAACATTGATTTTTTGTTCCTTTTTTTACCTCTTCAAAACTCCAACTTCTTTTTTTTTTTTACCTCTTCAAAACTCAATTTTTTTTTTTTTTCTTTTACCTCTTCAAAACTCCAACTTTTTTTTTTTTTACCTCTTCAAAACTCCACAATTTTTTTTTTTTTTTTTGTTTACCTCTTCAAAACTCCAACTTTTTATTTTTTTTTACCTCTTCAAAACTCTACAATTTTTTTTTTTTTTTTTTTTTTACCTCTTCAAAACTCCAACTTTTTTTTTTTTTTACCTCTTCAAAACTCCAACTTTTTTCTTTTTTTTTTTTACCTCTTCAAAACTCCAACATTGATTTTTTGTTCCTTTTTTTATCTCTTCAAAACTCCACAATTTTTTTTTTTTTTTTTTTTACCTCTTCAAAACTCCAACATTTTTTTTTTTTTTAACTCTTCAAAACTCCAACATTGATTTTTTGTTCCTTTTTCTACCTCTTCAAAACTCCACAATTTTTTTTTATTTTTTTTTTTACCTCTTCAAAACTCCAACTTTTTTTTTTTTACCTCTTCAAAACTCCAACATTGATTTTTTGTTCCTTTTTTTACCTCTTCAAAACTCAATATATATTTTTTTTTTTACCTCTTCAAAACTCCAACATTTTTTTTTTTTTTTACCTCTTCAAAACTCTACAATTTTTTTTTTTTTTTTTTTTTACCTCTTCAAAACTCCAACTTTTTTTTTTTTTTACCTCTTCAAAACTCCAACTTTTTTTTTTTTTTTTTTTACCTCTTCAAAACTCTAACATTGATTTTTTGTTCCTTTTTTTACCTCTTCAAAATTCCACAATTTTTTTTATTTTTTTTTTTACCTCTTCAAAACTCCAACATTTTTTTTTTTTTTACCTCTTCAAAACTCCAATTTTTTTTTTTTTACCTCTTCAAAACTCCTAAATTTTTTTTTTTTTTTTTTTTTACCTCTTCAAAACTCCAACTTTTTTTTTTTTTTACCTCTTCAAAACTCCACAATTTTTTATTTATTTTTTTTACCTCTTCAAAACTCCAACATTGATTTTTTGTTCCTTTTGTTACCTCTCCAAAACTCCAATTTTTTTTTTTTTTTTTTTACCTCTTCAAAACTCCAACTTTTTTTTTTTTTTTACCTCTTCAAAACTCTACAATTTTTTTTTTTTTTTTTTTTACCTCTTCAAAACTCCAACATTGATTTTTTGTTCCTTTTTTTACATCTTCAAAACTCTACAATTTTTTTTTTTTTTTTTTTTTACCTCTTCAAAACTCAATTTTTTTTTTTTTTTTTTTACCTCTTCAAAACTCCAACTTTTTTTTTTTTTACCTCTTCAAAACTCCACAAATTTTTTTATATTTTTTTTACCTCTTCAAAACTCCACAATTTTTTTTTTTTTTTTTTTACCTCTTCAAAACTCCAACATTGATTTTTTGTTCCTTTTTTTACCTCTTCAAAACTCCACAATTTTTTTTTATTTTTTTTTTTACCTCTTCAAAACTCCAACTTTTTTTTTTTTTTACCTCTTCAAAACTCCAACATTGATTTTTTGTTCCTTTTTTTACCTCTTCAAAACTCCACAATTTTTTTTTTTTTTTTTTTACCTCTTCAAAACTCCAACATTTTTTTTTTTTTTACCTCTTCAAAACTCCAACATTGATTTTTTGTTCCTTTTTTTACCTCTTCAAAACTCCAACTTCTTTTTTTTTTTTACCTCTTCAAAACTCAATTTTTTTTTTTTTTCTTTTACCTCTTCAAAACTCCAACTTTTTTTTTTTTTTACCTCTTCAAAACTCCACAATTTTTTTTTTTTTTTTTTTTACCTCTTCAAAACTCCAACTTTTTATTTTTTTTTACCTCTTCAAAACTCTACAATTTTTTTTTTTTTTTTTTTTACCTCTTCAAAACTCCAACTTTTTTTTTTTTTACCTCTTCAAAACTCCAACTTTTTTCTTTTTTTTTTTTACCTCTTCAAAACTCCAACATTGATTTTTTGTTCCTTTTTTTATC
>NW_028258776.1:0-2500 GCF_982586985.1 Callionymus lyra
AGGAGGCTCCCCAGGCCCCCTGGTTCTCCATCCCCGCAGGAGGAGGCTCCCCAGGCCCCCTGGTTCTCCATCCCCGCAGGAGGAGGCTCCCCAGGCCCCTGGTTCTCCATGCCCGCAGGAGGAGGCTCCCCAGGCCCCCATGTTCTCCATGCCCGCAGGAGGAGGCTCCCCAGGCCCCTTGGTTCTCCATCCCCGCAGGAGGAGGCTCCCCAGGCCCCTGGTTCCCCATCCCCGCAGGAGGAGGCTCCCCAGGCCCCCTGGTTCTCCATGCCCGCAGGAGGAGGCTCCCCAGGCCCCCTGGTTCTCCATGCCCGCAGGAGGAGGCTCCCCAGGCCCCCTGGTTCTCCATGCCCGCAGGAGGAGGCTCCCCAGGCCCCCTGGTTCTCCATCCCCGCAGGAGGAGGCTCCCCAGGCCCCTGGTTCTCCATGCCCGCAGGAGGAGGCTCCCCAGGCCCCCTGGTTCTCCATGACCGCAGGAGGAGGCTCCCCAGGCCCCCTGGTTCTCCATCCCCGCAGGAGGAGGCTCCCCAGGCCCCCTGGTTCCCCATCCCCGCAGGAGGAGGCTCCCCAGGCCCCCTGGTTCTCCATGCCCGCAGGAGGAGGCTCCCCAGGCCCCCTGGTTCCCCATCCCCGCAGGAGGAGGCTCCCCAGGCCCCTGGTTCTCCATCACCGCAGGAGGAGGCTCCCCAGGCCCCCTGGTTCTCCATGCCCGCGGGAGGAGGCTCCCCAGGCCCCCTGGTTGGGAGAGGGGGAAAAAGACCAAAGTGTTTAAAAATGCCCCAAAGTGTTGAAAATGTTCCCCAGGCCCCTGGTTCCCCATCCCCGCAGGAGGAGGCTCCCCAGGCCCCCTGGTTGGGAGAGGGGGAAAAAGAGCAAAGTGTTTAAAAATGCCCCAAAGTGTTGAAAATGTTCCCCAGGCCCCTGGTTCCCCATCCCCGCAGGAGGAGGCTCCCCAGGCCCCCTGGTTGGGAGAGGGGGAAAAAGAGCAAAGTGTTTAAAAATGCCCCAAAGTGTTGAAAATGTTCCCCAGGCCCCTGGTTCCCCATCCCCGCAGGAGGAGGCTCCCCAGGCCCCCTGGTTGGGAGAGGGGGGAAAAAGACCAAAGTGTTTAAAAATGCCCCAAAGTGTTGAAAATGTTCCCCAGGCCCCTGGTTCCCCATCCCCGCAGGAGGAGGCTCCCCAGGCCCCCTGGTTGGGAGAGGGGGAAAAAGAGCAAAGTGTTTAAAAATGCCCCAAAGTGTTGAAAATGTTCCCCAGGCCCCTGGTTCCCCATCCCCGCAGGAGGAGGCTCCCCAGGCCCCCTGGTTGGGAGAGGGGGGAAAAGAGCAAAGTGTTTAAAAATGCCCCAAAGTGTTGAAAATGTTCCCCAGGCCCCTGGTTCCCCATCCCCGCAGGAGGAGGCTCCCCAGGCCCCCTGGTTGGGAGAGGGGGAAAAAGAGCAAAGTGTTTAAAAATGCCCCAAAGTGTTGAAAATGTTCCCCAGGCCCCTGGTTCCCCATCCCCGCAGGAGGAGGCTCCCCAGGCCCCCTGGTTGGGAGAGGGGGGAAAAAGACCAAAGTGTTTAAAAATGCCCCAAAGTGTTGAAAATGTTCCCCAGGCCCCTGGTTCCCCATCCCCGCAGGAGGAGGCTCCCCAGGCCCCCTGGTTGGGAGAGGGGGAAAAAGAGCAAAGTGTTTAAAAATGCCCCAAAGTGTTGAAAATGTTCCCCAGGCCCCTGGTTCCCCATCCCCGCAGGAGGAGGCTCCCCAGGCCCCCTGGTTGGGAGAGGGGGGAAAAGAGCAAAGTGTTTAAAAATGCCCCAAAGTGTTGAAAATGTTCCCCAGGCCCCTGGTTCCCCATCCCCGCAGGAGGAGGCTCCCCAGGCCCCCTGGTTGGGAGAGGGGGAAAAAGAGCAAAGTGTTTAAAAATGCCCCAAAGTGTTGAAAATGTTCCCCAGGCCCCTGGTTCCCCATCCCCGCAGGAGGAGGCTCCCCAGGCCCCCTGGTTGGGAGAGGGGGAAAAAGAGCAAAGTGTTTAAAAATGCCCCAAAGTGTTGAAAATGTTCCCCGGCCTCCTGGTACCCCATCCCCGCATGAGGATGTCACCCAGGCCCCTGGTTCTCCATCCCCGCAGGAGGAGGGATTGTGGGTGGGAGAGGGAAAAAAAGGCTAAAGTGTTTAAAAATGCCCCAAAGTGTTGAAAATGTTCCCCGGCCTCCTGGTACCCCATCCCCGCATGAGGATGTCACCCAGGCCCCTGGTTCTCCATCCCCGCAGGAGGAGGGATTGTGGGTGGGAGAGGGGAAAAAAAGAGCAAAGTGTTTAAAAATGCCCCAAAGTGTTGAAAATGTTCCCCAGCCTCCTGGTACCCCATCCCCGCATGAGGATGTCACCCAGGCCCCTGGTTCTCCATCCCCGCAGCAGGAGGGATTGTGGGTGGGAGAGGGAAAAAAAGGCTAAAGTGTTTAAAAAGAATAGCCCAAAGTGTTGAAAATGTTCCCCGGCCTCCTGGTACCCCATCC
>NW_028258776.1:12500-22500 GCF_982586985.1 Callionymus lyra
TCAAAAAGACCACTTTTTGCAGAGCAGTCACACTCGGAAAAAATGTATTTCGTCTGGCAAAAGAACCAGAGTTTTCAGCGGTCATCCACTCCAACCTTGTCCGATTTTGAGGCACCAGGCTCGGCCACCCTCCGAGCCTTTTCACTCCCTCTCCTGTTATGGTGCCTCCCTATTAACCTCTAGGTGGTTGCGCTCGTGACATCAAAAAGACCACTTTTTGCAGAGCAGTCACACTCGGAAAAAATTTCTTTCGTCAGGCAAAAGAACCAGAGTTTTCAGCGGTCATCCACTCCAACCTTGTCCGATTTTGAGGCACCAGGCTCGGCCACCCTCCGAGCCTTTTCACTCCCTCTCCTGTTATGGTGCCTCCCTATTAACCTCTAGGTGGTTGCGCTCGTGACATCAAAAAGACCACTTTTTGCAGAGCAGTCACACTCGGAAAAAATTTCTTTCGTCTGGCAAAAGAACCAGAGTTTTCAGCGGTCATCCACTCCAACCTTGTCCGACTTTGAGGCACCAGGCTCGGCCACCCTCCGAGCCTTTTCACTCCCTCTCCTGTTATGGTGCCTCCCTATTAACCTCTAGGTGGTTGCGCTCGTGACATCAAAAAGACCACTTTTTGAGGAGCAGTCACACTCGGAAAAAATTTATTTCGTCTGGCAAAAGAACCAGAGTTTTCAGCGGTCATCCACTCCAACCTTGTCCGATTTTGAGGCACCAGGCTCGGCCACCCTCCGAGCCTTTTCACTCCCTCTCCTGTTATGGTGCCTCCCTATTAACCTCTAGGTGGTTGCGCTCGTGACATCAAAAAGACCACTTTTTGCAGAGCAGTCACACTCGGGAAAAATTTATTTCGTCTGGCAAAAGAACCAGAGTTTTCAGCGGTCATCCACTCCAACCTTGTCCGATTTTGAGGCACCAGGCTCGGCCACCCTCCGAGCCTTTTCACTCCCTCTCCTGTTATGGTGCCTCCCTATTAACCTCTAGGTGGTTGCGCTCGTGACATCAAAAAGACCACTTTTTTCAGAGCAGTCACACTCGGGAAAAATTTCTTTCGTCTGGCAAAAGAACCAGAGTTTTCAGCGGTCATCCACTCCAACCTTGTCCGATTTTGAGGCACCAGGCTCGGCCACCGTCCGAGCCTTTTCACTCCCTCTCCTGTTATGGTGCCTCCCTATTAACCTCTAGGTGGTTGCGCTCGTGACATCAAAAAGACCACTTTTTTCAGAGCAGTCACACTCGGGAAAAATTTCTTTCGTCTGGCAAAAGAACCAGAGTTTTCAGCGGTCATCCACTCCAACCTTGTCCGATTTTGAGGCACCAGGCTCGGCCACCCTCCGAGCCTTTTCACTCCCTCTCCTGTTATGGTGCCTCCCTATTAACCTCTAGGTGGTTGCGCTCGTGACATCAAAAAGACCACTTTTTTCAGAGCAGTCACACTCGGGAAAAATTTCTTTCGTCTGGCAAAAGAACCAGAGTTATCAGCGGTCATCCACTCCAACCTTGTCCGACGTTGAGGCACCGATGTCGGCCAAGTTCTGAGCGTTCCACCGCCGAATGCCACTGGTCCTCAACACAGCGGACTTCCAATCCAACCTTGTCCGACTTTGAGGCACCGAAGTCGGCCTCAGCCCGAGCCTTCCCCCGCCGACCTCACTGGAGCCCGCCATCCAGGGACCGGCGGAGGTCGCCCGCATGACCGCGGCAAAGTGTCTCAAAGTCGGGCACGACCGCTCGAGTCACCCGCCAACCCGGTCCGGGGCACCTCCAGGGACCGGCGGAGGTCGCCCGCATGACCGCGGCAAAGTGTCTCAAAGTCGGGCATGACCGCTCGAGTCACCCGCCAACCCGGTCCGGGGCACCTCCAGGGACCGGCGGAGGACGCCCGCATGACCGCGACAAAGTGTCTCAAAGTCGGGCACGACCGCTCGAGTCACCCGCCAACCCGGTCCGGGGCACCTCCAGGGACCGGCGGAGGACGCCCGCATGACCGCGACAAAGTGTCTCAAAGTCGGGCATGACCGCTCGAGTCACCCGCCAACCCTTTCCGGGGCACCTCCAGGGACCGGCGGAGGACGCCCGCATGACCGCGACAAAGTGTCTCAAAGTCGGGCATGACCGCTCGAGTCACCCGCCAACCCGGTCCGGGGCACCTCCAGGGACCGGCGGAGGACGCCCGCATGACCGCGACAAAGTGTCTCAAAGTCGGGCACGACCGCTCGAGTCACCCGCCAACCCGGTCCGGGGCACCTCCAGGGACCGGCGGAGGACGCCCGCATGACCGCGACAAAGTGTCTCAAAGTCGGGCACGACCGTTCGAGTCACCCGCCAACCCGGTCCGGGGAACCTCCGGGGACCGGCGGAGGTCGCTCGCATGACCGCGACAAAGTGTCTCAAAGTCGGGCACGACCGCTCGAGTCACCCGCCAACCCGGTCCGGGGCACCTCCAGGGACCGGCGGAGGACGCCCGCATGACCGCGACAAAGTGTCTCAAAGTCGGGCATGACCGTTCGAGTCACCCGCCAACCCGGTCCGGGGCACCTCCAGGGACCGGCGGAGGAGGCCCGCATGACCGCGACAAAGTGTCTCAAAGTCGGGCATGACCGCTCGAGTCACCCGCCAACCCGGTCCGGGGCACCTCCGGGGACCGGCGGAGGACGCCCGCATGACCGCGACAAAGTGTCTCAAAGTCGGGCACGACCGCTCGAGTCACCCGCCAACCCGGTCCGGGGCACCTCCGGGGACCGGCGGAGGACGCCCGCATGACCGCGACAAAGTGTCTCAAAGTCGGGCACGACCGCTCGAGTCACCCGCCAACCCGGTCCGGGGCACCTCCGGGGACCGGCGGAGGACGCCCGCATGACCGCGACAAAGTGTCTCAAAGTCGGGCATGACCGCTCGAGTCACCCGCCAACCCGGTCCGGGGCACCTCCGGGGACCGGCGGAGGACGCCCGCATGACCGCGACAAAGTGTCTCAAAGTCGGGCACGACCGCTCGAGTCACCCGCCAACCCGGTCCGGGGCACCTCCGGGGAGCAGTGGAGGTCGCTCGCATGACCGCGACAAAGTGTCTCAAAGTCGGGCATGACCGCTCGAGTCGCCCGCCATCCCGGTCCGGAGCTCAACACTTTGTCGTTTTTTCCACTCCCTCCCCATTAACCTCTAGGTGGTTGCGCTCGTGACATCAAAAAGACCACTTTTTGCAGAGCAGTCACACTCGGAAAAAATTCGTTTCGTCTGGCAAAAGAACCAGAGTTCTCAGCGGGCTTCCAGTCCAACCTTGTCCGATTTTGAGGCACCAGGCTCGGCCACAGTCCGAGCCCATTCACTCCCTCCCCTGTTGTACTCGCTCCCTATTAACCTCTAGGTGGTTGCGCTCGTGACATCAAAAAGACCACTTTTTGAGGAGCAGTCACACTTGGGAAAAATCCGTTTGCGCTCACACCATCCCTCCCCATTAACCTCTAGGTGGTTGCGCTCGTGACATCAAAAAGACCACTTTTTGAGGAGCAGTCACACTTAGGAAAAATCCGTTTGCGCTCACACCATCCCTCCCCATTAACCTCTAGGTGGTTGCGCTCGTGACATCAAAAAGACCACTTTTTGAGGAGCAGTCAGACACCGAGGTTTTCTGGATTTATGTCCGTTTTCCTGGTTCTCTGACTCGGGCACCTTGTGACCGACATCCCCCCCTTCCCTGGTTCTATTTTGCCGATACTTTGGTGAGTTTTCTACCCGCAAACCAAGCCCCCCAAGCCCGCCGCCTGGTGGGGGAACATGCCCCCTGGTCCTGGTTCTATTTTAGGACACTTTGGTGAGTTTTCTACCCGCAAACCAAGCCCCCCAAGCCCGCCGCCTGGTGGGGGAACATGCCCCCTGGTCCCGGTTCTATTTTAGGACACTTTGGTGAGTTTTCTACCCGCAAACCAAGCCCCCCAAGCCCGCCGCCTGGTGGGGGAAGATGCCCCCTGGTCCCGGTTCTATTTTAGGACACTTTGGTGAGTTTTCTACCCGCAAACCAAGCCCCCCAAGCCCGCCGCCTGGTGGGGGAACATGCCCCCTGGTCCCGGTTCTATTTTAGGACACTTTGGTGAGTTTTCTACCCGCAAACCAAGCCCCCCAAGCCCGCCGCCTGGTGGGGGAACATGCCGCCTAGCCCGGTTCTATTTTAGGTCACTTTGGTGAGTTTTCTACCCGCAAACCAAGCCCCCCAAGCCCGCCGCCTGGTGGGGGAAGAGGCCCCCTGGTCCCGGTTCTATTTTAGGACACTTTGGTGAGTTTTCTACCCGCAAACCAAGCCCCCCAAGCCCGCCGCCTGGTGGGGGAACATGCCCCCTGGTCCTGGTTCTATTTTAGGACACTTTGGTGAGTTTTCTACCCGCAAACCAAGCCCCCCAAGCCCGCCGCCTGGTGGGGGAACATGCCCCCTGGTCCCGGTTCTATTTTAGGACACTTTGGTGAGTTTTCTACCCGGAAACCAAGCCCCCCAAGCCCGCCACCTGGTGGGGGAAGAGGCCCCCTGGTCCCGGTTCTATTTTAGGACACTTTGGTGAGTTTTCTACCCACACTGCAGGTCCCCAAATGCCGCCATCTGGTGGGGGAACATGCCGCCTGCACCGGTTCTATTTTAAGTCACTTTGGTGAGTTTTCTGCCCACACTACGGGTCCCCAAATGCCGCCATCTGGTGGGGGAACATGCCGCCTGCACCGGTTCTATTTTAAGTCACTTTGGTGAGTTTTCTGCCCACACTACGGGTCCCCAAATGCCGCCATCTGGTGGGGGAACATGCCGCCTGCACCGGTTCTATTTTAAGTCACTTTGGTGAGTTTTCTGCCCACACTACGGGTCCCCAAATGCCGCCATCTGGTGGGGGAACATGCCGCCTGCACCGGTTCTATTTTAAGTCACTTTGGTGAGTTTTCTGCCCACACTACGGCTCCCCAAATGCCGCCATCTGGTGGGGGAACATGCCGCCTGCACCGGTTCTATTTTAAGTCACTTTGGTGAGTTTTCTACCCACACTACGGGTCCCCAAATGCCGCCATCTGGTGGGGGAACATGCCGCCTGCACCGGTTCTATTTTAAGTCACTTTGGTGAGTTTTCTACCCACACTACGGGTCCCCAAATGCCGCCATCTGGTGGGGGAACATGCCGCCTGCACCGGTTCTATTTTAAGTCACTTTGGTGAGTTTTCTGCCCACACTACGGGTCCCCAAATGCCGCCATCTGGTGGGGGAACTGCCGCCTAGTCCCGGTTCTATTTTAGGTCACTTTTCTCACTTTCTGACCCACAAATAATGCCCCAAATGCCGCCGCCTGGTGGGGGGAACTGCCGCCTAGTCCCGGTTCTATTTTAGGTCACTTTTCTCACTTTCTTACCCACAAATAATGCCCCAAATGCCGCCGCCTGGTGGGGGGAACTGCCGCCTAGTCCCGGTTCTATTTTAGGTCACTTTTCTCACTTTCTGACCCACAAATAATGCCCCAAATGCCGCCGCCTGGTGGGGGGAACTGCCGCCTAGTCCCGGTTCTATTTTAGGTCACTTTTCTCACTTTCTGACCCACAAATAATGCCCCAAATGCCGCCGCCTGGTGGGGGGAACTGCCGCCTAGTCCCGGTTCTATTTTAGGTCACTTTTCTCACTTTCTGACCCACAAATAATGCCCCAAATGCCGCCGCCTGGTGGGGGGAACTGCCGCCTAGTCCCGGTTCTATTTTAGGTCACTTTTCTCACTTTCTTACCCACAAATAATGCCCCAAATGCCGCCGCCTGGTGGGGGGAACTGCCGCCTAGTCCCGGTTCTATTTTAGGTCACTTTTCTCACTTTCTTACCCACAAATAATGCCCCAAATGCCGCCGCCTGGTGGGGGGAACTGCCGCCTAGTCCCGGTTCTATTTTAGGTCACTTTTCTCACTTTCTGACCCACAAATAATGCCCCAAATGCCGCCGCCTGGTGGGGGGAACTGCCGCCTAGTCCCGGTTCTATTTTAGGTCACTTTTCTCACTTTCTGACCCACAAATAATGCCCCAAATGCCGCCGCCTGGTGGGGGGAACTGCCGCCTAGTCCCGGTTCTATTTTAGGTCACTTTTCTCACTTTCTGACCCACAAATAATGCCCCAAATGCCGCCGCCTGGTGGGGGGAACTGCCGCCTAGTCCCGGTTCTATTTTAGGTCACTTTTCTCACTTTCTGACCCACAAATAATGCCCCAAATGCCGCCGCCTGGTGGGGGGAACTGCCGCCTAGTCCCGGTTCTATTTTAGGTCACTTTTCTCACTTTCTGACCCACAAATAATGCCCCAAATGCCGCCGCCTGGTGGGGGGAACTGCCGCCTAGTCCCGGTTCTATTTTAGGTCACTTTTCTCACTTTCTTACCCACAAATAATGCCCCAAATGCCGCCGCCTGGTGGGGGGAACTGCCGCCTAGTCCCGGTTCTATTTTAGGTCACTTTTCTCACTTTCTTACCCACAAATAATGCCCCAAATGCCGCCGCCTGGTGGGGGGAACTGCCGCCTAGTCCCGGTTCTATTTTAGGTCACTTTTCTCACTTTCTGACCCACAAATAATGCCCCAAATGCCGCCGCCTGGTGGGGGGAACTGCCGCCTAGTCCCGGTTCTATTTTAGGTCACTTTTCTCACTTTCTGACCCACAAATAATGCCCCAAATGCCGCCGCCTGGTGGGGGGAACTGCCGCCTAGTCCCGGTTCTATTTTAGGTCACTTTTCTCACTTTCTGACCCACAAATAATGCCCCAAATGCCGCCGCCTGGTGGGGGGAACTGCCGCCTAGTCCCGGTTCTATTTTAGGTCACTTTTCTCACTTTCTGACCCACAAATAATGCCCCAAATGCCGCCGCCTGGTGGGGGGAACTGCCGCCTAGTCCCGGTTCTATTTTAGGTCACTTTTCTCACTTTCTTACCCACAAATAATGCCCCAAATGCCGCCGCCTGGTGGGGGGAACTGCCGCCTAGTCCCGGTTCTATTTTAGGTCACTTTTCTCACTTTCTTACCCACAAATAATGCCCCAAATGCCGCCGCCTGGTGGGGGGAACTGCCGCCTAGTCCCGGTTCTATTTTAGGTCACTTTTCTCACTTTCTGACCCACAAATAATGCCCCAAATGCCGCCGCCTGGTGGGGGGAACTGCCGCCTAGTCCCGGTTCTATTTTAGGTCACTTTTCTCACTTTCTGACCCACAAATAATGCCCCAAATGCCGCCGCCTGGTGGGGGGAACTGCCGCCTAGTCCCGGTTCTATTTTAGGTCACTTTTCTCACTTTCTTACCCACAAATAATGCCCCAAATGCCGCCGCCTGGTGGGGGGAACTGCCGCCTAGTCCCGGTTCTATTTTAGGTCACTTTTCTCACTTTCTGACCCACAAATAATGCCCCAAATGCCGCCGCCTGGTGGGGGGAACTGCCTGCTAGTCCCGGTTCTATTTTAGGTCACTTTTCTCACTTTTCTACCCACAAATAATGGCAAAAAAAAATGCTTACAGCACCCAGTATTCCCAGGCGGTCTCCCATCCAAGTACTAACTGGGCCCGACCCTGCTTGGCTTCCGAGATCAGACGAGATCGGGCTCATTCAGGGTGGTGTGGCCGTAAGCGAGGGAAGCGCTTGTGAAATGCCCCAAAGTGTTGAAAATGTTCCCCAGGCCCCTGGTTCCCCATCCCCGCAGGAGGAGGCTCCCCAGGCCCCCTGGTTCCCCATCCCCGCAGGAGGAGGCTCCCCAGGCCCCCTGGTGCAGGAGGAGGCTCCCCAGGCCCCTGGTTCCCCATCCCCGCAGGAGGAGGCTCCCCAGGCCCCCTGGTTCCCCATCCCCGCAGGAGGAGGCTCCCCAGGCCCCATGGTTCCCCATCACCGCAGGAGGAGGCTCCCCAGGCCCCTGGTTCCCCATCCCCGCAGGAGGAGGCTCCCCAGGCCCCCTGGTTCCCCATCCCCGCAGGAGGAGGCTCCCCAGGCCCCATGGTTCCCCATCACCGCAGGAGGAGGCTCCCCAGGCCCCCTGGTTCCCCATCCCCGCAGGAGGAGGCTCCCCAGGCCCCCTGGTGCAGGAGGAGGCTCCCCAGGCCCCCTGGTTCCCCATCCCCGCAGGAGGAGGCTCCCCAGGCCCCCTGGTTCTCCATGCCCGCAGGAGGAGGCTCCCCAGGCCCCTGGTTCTCCATCCCCGCAGGAGGAGGCTCCCCAGGCCCCCTGGTTCTCCATCCCCGCAGGAGGAGGCTCCCCAGGCCCCCTGGTTCTCCATCCCCGCAGGAGGAGGCTCCCCAGGCCCCTGGTTCTCCATCCCCGCAGTAGGAGGCTCCCCAGGCCCCCTGGTTCTCCATCCCCGCAGGAGGAGGCTCCCCAGGCCCCCTGGTTCTCCATCCCCGCAGGAGGAGGCTCCCCAGGCCCCCTGGTTCTCCATCCCCGCAGGAGGAGGCTCCCCAGGCCCCTGGTTCTCCATGCCCGCAGGAGGAGGCTCCCCAGGCCCCCATGTTCTCCATGCCCGCAGGAGGAGGCTCCCCAGGCCCCTTGGTTCTCCATCCCCGCAGGAGGAGGCTCCCCAGGCCCCTGGTTCCCCATCCCCGCAGGAGGAGGCTCCCCAGGCCCCCTGGTTCTCCATGCCCGCAGGAGGAGGCTCCCCAGGCCCCCTGGTTCTCCATGCCCGCAGGAGGAGGCTCCCCAGGCCCCCTGGTTCTCCATGCCCGCAGGAGGAGGCTCCCCAGGCCCCCTGGTTCTCCATCCCCGCAGGAGGAGGCTCCCCAGGCCCCTGGTTCTCCATGCCCGCAGGAGGAGGCTCCCCAGGCCCCCTGGTTCTCCATGACCGCAGGAGGAGGCTCCCCAGGCCCCCTGGTTCTCCATCCCCGCAGGAGGAGGCTCCCCAGGCCCCCTGGTTCCCCATCCCCGCAGGAGGAGGCTCCCCAGGCCCCCTGGTTCTCCATGCCCGCAGGAGGAGGCTCCCCAGGCCCCCTGGTTCCCCATCCCCGCAGGAGGAGGCTCCCCAGGCCCCTGGTTCTCCATCACCGCAGGAGGAGGCTCCCCAGGCCCCCTGGTTCTCCATGCCCGCGGGAGGAGGCTCCCCAGGCCCCCTGGTTGGGAGAGGGGGAAAAAGACCAAAGTGTTTAAAAATGCCCCAAAGTGTTGAAAATGTTCCCCAGGCCCCTGGTTCCCCATCCCCGCAGGAGGAGGCTCCCCAGGCCCCCTGGTTGGGAGAGGGGGAAAAAGAGCAAAGTGTTTAAAAATGCCCCAAAGTGTTGAAAATGTTCCCCAGGCCCCTGGTTCCCCATCCCCGCAGGAGGAGGCTCCCCAGGCCCCCTGGTTGGGAGAGGGGGAAAAAGAGCAAAGTGTTTAAAAATGCCCCAAAGTGTTGAAAATGTTCCCCAGGCCCCTGGTTCCCCATCCCCGCAGGAGGAGGCTCCCCAGGCCCCCTGGTTGGGAGAGGGGGGAAAAAGACCAAAGTGTTTAAAAATGCCCCAAAGTGTTGAAAATGTTCCCCAGGCCCCTGGTTCCCCATCCCCGCAGGAGGAGGCTCCCCAGGCCCCCTGGTTGGGAGAGGGGGAAAAAGAGCAAAGTGTTTAAAAATGCCCCAAAGTGTTGAAAATGTTCCCCAGGCCCCTGGTTCCCCATCCCCGCAGGAGGAGGCTCCCCAGGCCCCCTGGTTGGGAGAGGGGGGAAAAGAGCAAAGTGTTTAAAAATGCCCCAAAGTGTTGAAAATGTTCCCCAGGCCCCTGGTTCCCCATCCCCGCAGGAGGAGGCTCCCCAGGCCCCCTGGTTGGGAGAGGGGGAAAAAGAGCAAAGTGTTTAAAAATGCCCCAAAGTGTTGAAAATGTTCCCCAGGCCCCTGGTTCCCCATCCCCGCAGGAGGAGGCTCCCCAGGCCCCCTGGTTGGGAGAGGGGGGAAAAAGACCAAAGTGTTTAAAAATGCCCCAAAGTGTTGAAAATGTTCCCCAGGCCCCTGGTTCCCCATCCCCGCAGGAGGAGGCTCCCCAGGCCCCCTGGTTGGGAGAGGGG
>NW_028258776.1:32500-37343 GCF_982586985.1 Callionymus lyra
TGCCTCCCTATTAACCTCTAGGTGGTTGCGCTCGTGACATCAAAAAGACCACTTTTTGAGGAGCAGTCACACTCGGAAAAAATTTCTTTCGTCAGGCAAAAGAACCAGAGTTCTCCGCGGCCATCCACTCCAACCTTGTCCGACTTTGAGGCACCAGGCTCGGCCACCCTCCGAGCCTTTTCACTCCCTCTCCTGTTATGGTGCCTCCCTATTAACCTCTAGGTGGTTGCGCTCGTGACATCAAAAAGACCACTTTTTGAGGAGCAGTCACACTCGGAAAAAATTTCTTTCGTCAGGCAAAAGAACCAGAGTTCTCCGCGGCCATCCACTCCAACCTTGTCCGACTTTGAGGCACCAGGCTCGGCCACCCTCCGAGCCTTTTCCTTCCCTCTCCTGTTATGGTGCCTCCCTATTAACCTCTAGGTGGTTGCGCTCGTGACATCAAAAAGACCACTTTTTGCAGAGCAGTCACACTCGGAAAAAATTTCTTTCGTCAGGCAAAAGAACCAGAGTTCTCCGCGGCCATCCACTCCAACCTTGTCCGACTTTGAGGCACCAGGCTCGGCCACCCTCCGAGCCTTTTCACTCCCTCTCCTGTTATGGTGCCTCCCTATTAACCTCTAGGTGGTTGCGCTCGTGACATCAAAAAGACCACTTTTTGCAGAGCAGTCACACTCGGAAAAAATTTCTTTCGTCAGGCAAAAGAACCAGAGTTCTCAGCGGTCATCCACTCCAACCTTGTCCGACTTTGAGGCACCAGGCTCGGCCACCCTCCGAGCCTTTTCACTCCCTCTCCTGTTATGGTGCCTCCCTATTAACCTCTAGGTGGTTGCGCTCGTGACATCAAAAAGACCACTTTTTGCAGAGCAGTCACACTCGGAAAAAATGTATTTCGTCTGGCAAAAGAACCAGAGTTTTCAGCGGTCATCCACTCCAACCTTGTCCGATTTTGAGGCACCAGGCTCGGCCACCCTCCGAGCCTTTTCACTCCCTCTCCTGTTATGGTGCCTCCCTATTAACCTCTAGGTGGTTGCGCTCGTGACATCAAAAAGACCACTTTTTGCAGAGCAGTCACACTCGGAAAAAATTTCTTTCGTCAGGCAAAAGAACCAGAGTTTTCAGCGGTCATCCACTCCAACCTTGTCCGATTTTGAGGCACCAGGCTCGGCCACCCTCCGAGCCTTTTCACTCCCTCTCCTGTTATGGTGCCTCCCTATTAACCTCTAGGTGGTTGCGCTCGTGACATCAAAAAGACCACTTTTTGCAGAGCAGTCACACTCGGAAAAAATTTCTTTCGTCTGGCAAAAGAACCAGAGTTTTCAGCGGTCATCCACTCCAACCTTGTCCGACTTTGAGGCACCAGGCTCGGCCACCCTCCGAGCCTTTTCACTCCCTCTCCTGTTATGGTGCCTCCCTATTAACCTCTAGGTGGTTGCGCTCGTGACATCAAAAAGACCACTTTTTGAGGAGCAGTCACACTCGGAAAAAATTTATTTCGTCTGGCAAAAGAACCAGAGTTTTCAGCGGTCATCCACTCCAACCTTGTCCGATTTTGAGGCACCAGGCTCGGCCACCCTCCGAGCCTTTTCACTCCCTCTCCTGTTATGGTGCCTCCCTATTAACCTCTAGGTGGTTGCGCTCGTGACATCAAAAAGACCACTTTTTGCAGAGCAGTCACACTCGGGAAAAATTTATTTCGTCTGGCAAAAGAACCAGAGTTTTCAGCGGTCATCCACTCCAACCTTGTCCGATTTTGAGGCACCAGGCTCGGCCACCCTCCGAGCCTTTTCACTCCCTCTCCTGTTATGGTGCCTCCCTATTAACCTCTAGGTGGTTGCGCTCGTGACATCAAAAAGACCACTTTTTTCAGAGCAGTCACACTCGGGAAAAATTTCTTTCGTCTGGCAAAAGAACCAGAGTTTTCAGCGGTCATCCACTCCAACCTTGTCCGATTTTGAGGCACCAGGCTCGGCCACCGTCCGAGCCTTTTCACTCCCTCTCCTGTTATGGTGCCTCCCTATTAACCTCTAGGTGGTTGCGCTCGTGACATCAAAAAGACCACTTTTTTCAGAGCAGTCACACTCGGGAAAAATTTCTTTCGTCTGGCAAAAGAACCAGAGTTTTCAGCGGTCATCCACTCCAACCTTGTCCGATTTTGAGGCACCAGGCTCGGCCACCCTCCGAGCCTTTTCACTCCCTCTCCTGTTATGGTGCCTCCCTATTAACCTCTAGGTGGTTGCGCTCGTGACATCAAAAAGACCACTTTTTTCAGAGCAGTCACACTCGGGAAAAATTTCTTTCGTCTGGCAAAAGAACCAGAGTTATCAGCGGTCATCCACTCCAACCTTGTCCGACGTTGAGGCACCGATGTCGGCCAAGTTCTGAGCGTTCCACCGCCGAATGCCACTGGTCCTCAACACAGCGGACTTCCAATCCAACCTTGTCCGACTTTGAGGCACCGAAGTCGGCCTCAGCCCGAGCCTTCCCCCGCCGACCTCACTGGAGCCCGCCATCCAGGGACCGGCGGAGGTCGCCCGCATGACCGCGGCAAAGTGTCTCAAAGTCGGGCACGACCGCTCGAGTCACCCGCCAACCCGGTCCGGGGCACCTCCAGGGACCGGCGGAGGTCGCCCGCATGACCGCGGCAAAGTGTCTCAAAGTCGGGCATGACCGCTCGAGTCACCCGCCAACCCGGTCCGGGGCACCTCCAGGGACCGGCGGAGGACGCCCGCATGACCGCGACAAAGTGTCTCAAAGTCGGGCACGACCGCTCGAGTCACCCGCCAACCCGGTCCGGGGCACCTCCAGGGACCGGCGGAGGACGCCCGCATGACCGCGACAAAGTGTCTCAAAGTCGGGCATGACCGCTCGAGTCACCCGCCAACCCTTTCCGGGGCACCTCCAGGGACCGGCGGAGGACGCCCGCATGACCGCGACAAAGTGTCTCAAAGTCGGGCATGACCGCTCGAGTCACCCGCCAACCCGGTCCGGGGCACCTCCAGGGACCGGCGGAGGACGCCCGCATGACCGCGACAAAGTGTCTCAAAGTCGGGCACGACCGCTCGAGTCACCCGCCAACCCGGTCCGGGGCACCTCCAGGGACCGGCGGAGGACGCCCGCATGACCGCGACAAAGTGTCTCAAAGTCGGGCACGACCGTTCGAGTCACCCGCCAACCCGGTCCGGGGAACCTCCGGGGACCGGCGGAGGTCGCTCGCATGACCGCGACAAAGTGTCTCAAAGTCGGGCACGACCGCTCGAGTCACCCGCCAACCCGGTCCGGGGCACCTCCAGGGACCGGCGGAGGACGCCCGCATGACCGCGACAAAGTGTCTCAAAGTCGGGCATGACCGTTCGAGTCACCCGCCAACCCGGTCCGGGGCACCTCCAGGGACCGGCGGAGGAGGCCCGCATGACCGCGACAAAGTGTCTCAAAGTCGGGCATGACCGCTCGAGTCACCCGCCAACCCGGTCCGGGGCACCTCCGGGGACCGGCGGAGGACGCCCGCATGACCGCGACAAAGTGTCTCAAAGTCGGGCACGACCGCTCGAGTCACCCGCCAACCCGGTCCGGGGCACCTCCGGGGACCGGCGGAGGACGCCCGCATGACCGCGACAAAGTGTCTCAAAGTCGGGCACGACCGCTCGAGTCACCCGCCAACCCGGTCCGGGGCACCTCCGGGGACCGGCGGAGGACGCCCGCATGACCGCGACAAAGTGTCTCAAAGTCGGGCATGACCGCTCGAGTCACCCGCCAACCCGGTCCGGGGCACCTCCGGGGACCGGCGGAGGACGCCCGCATGACCGCGACAAAGTGTCTCAAAGTCGGGCACGACCGCTCGAGTCACCCGCCAACCCGGTCCGGGGCACCTCCGGGGAGCAGTGGAGGTCGCTCGCATGACCGCGACAAAGTGTCTCAAAGTCGGGCATGACCGCTCGAGTCGCCCGCCATCCCGGTCCGGAGCTCAACACTTTGTCGTTTTTTCCACTCCCTCCCCATTAACCTCTAGGTGGTTGCGCTCGTGACATCAAAAAGACCACTTTTTGCAGAGCAGTCACACTCGGAAAAAATTCGTTTCGTCTGGCAAAAGAACCAGAGTTCTCAGCGGGCTTCCAGTCCAACCTTGTCCGATTTTGAGGCACCAGGCTCGGCCACAGTCCGAGCCCATTCACTCCCTCCCCTGTTGTACTCGCTCCCTATTAACCTCTAGGTGGTTGCGCTCGTGACATCAAAAAGACCACTTTTTGAGGAGCAGTCACACTTGGGAAAAATCCGTTTGCGCTCACACCATCCCTCCCCATTAACCTCTAGGTGGTTGCGCTCGTGACATCAAAAAGACCACTTTTTGAGGAGCAGTCACACTTAGGAAAAATCCGTTTGCGCTCACACCATCCCTCCCCATTAACCTCTAGGTGGTTGCGCTCGTGACATCAAAAAGACCACTTTTTGAGGAGCAGTCAGACACCGAGGTTTTCTGGATTTATGTCCGTTTTCCTGGTTCTCTGACTCGGGCACCTTGTGACCGACATCCCCCCCTTCCCTGGTTCTATTTTGCCGATACTTTGGTGAGTTTTCTACCCGCAAACCAAGCCCCCCAAGCCCGCCGCCTGGTGGGGGAACATGCCCCCTGGTCCTGGTTCTATTTTAGGACACTTTGGTGAGTTTTCTACCCGCAAACCAAGCCCCCCAAGCCCGCCGCCTGGTGGGGGAACATGCCCCCTGGTCCCGGTTCTATTTTAGGACACTTTGGTGAGTTTTCTACCCGCAAACCAAGCCCCCCAAGCCCGCCGCCTGGTGGGGGAAGATGCCCCCTGGTCCCGGTTCTATTTTAGGACACTTTGGT
>NW_028258777.1:0-37322 GCF_982586985.1 Callionymus lyra
TTTAATTTTTTTTTTACCTCTTCAAAACTCCACAACATTTTTTTTTTTTTTTACCTCTTCAAACTCCAACATTGATTTTTTGTTACTTTTTTTACCTCTTCAAAACTCCACAATTTTTTTTTTTACCTCTTCAAAACTCCAACTTTTTTTTTTTTTTTTTACCTCTTCAAAACTCCAACATTGATTTTTGTTCCTTATTTTAACCTCTTCAAAACTCAAATTTTTAAATTTTTTTTTTACCTCTTCAAAACTCCACAATTTTTTTTTTTTGTTTACCTCTTCAAAACTCCTACATTTTTTTTTTTTTTTTTTACCTCTTCAAAACTCCAACATTGATTTTTTGTTCCTTTTTTTACCTCTTCAAAACTCAATTTTTTTTTATTTTTTTTTACCTCTTCAAAACTCCACAATTTTTTTTAAATTTTTTTTTTACCTCTTCAAAACTCAATTTTTTTTTTTACCTCTTCAAAACTCCACAATTTTTTTTTTTTTTTTTTTACCTCTTCAAAACTCCAACTTTTTTTTTTTTTTTACCTCTTCAAAACTCCACAATTTTTTTTTTTGCTTTTTTTACCTCTTCAAAACTCCAATTTTTTTTTTTTTTTTTTACCTCTTCAAAAACTCCAACTTTATTTTTTTTTTACCTCTTCAAAACTCCAACTTATTTTTTTTTTACCTCTTCAAAACTCCAACATTGATTTTTTGTTCCTTTTTTACCTCTTCAAAACTCCAATTTTTTTTTTTAATTTTTTTTTACCTCTTCAAAACTCCAACTTTTTATTTTTTTTTTTACCTCTTCAAAACTCCAACATTGATTTTTGTTCCTTTTTTTACCTCTTCAAAAACTCAATTTTTTTTTTTTTTTACCTCTTCAAACTCCACAATTTTATTTTTTTTACCTCTTCAAAACTCCACAATTCTTTTTTATTTTTTTTTACCTCTTCAAAACTCAATTATTTTTTTTTACCTCTTCAAAACTCCACAATTTTTTATTTTTTTTTTACCTCTTCAAAACTCCACAATTTTTTATTTTTTTACCTCTTCAAAACTCCACAATTTTTTTTAAATTTTTTTTTTACCTCTTCAAAACTCAATTTTTTTTTACCTCTTCAAAACTCCACAATTTTTTTTATTTTTTTTTTTACCTCTTCAAACTCCAACATTTTTTTTTTTTTTTACCTCTTCAAAACTCCAACATTGATTTTTTGTTACTTTTTTTACCTCTTCAAAACTCCACAATTTTTTTTTTTTTGTTTACCTCTTCAAAACTCCTACATTTTTGTTTTTTGTTTACCTCTTCAAAACTCCTACATTTTTATTTTTTTTTACCTCTTCAAAACTCCACTTTTTTTTTTTTTTTACCTATTCAAAACTCCAACATTGATTTTTTGTTCCTTTTTTTACCTCTTCAAAACTCCAATTTTTTTTTTTAATTTTTTTTTACCTCTTCAAAACTCAATTTTTTTTTTTACCTCTTCAAAAACTCCACATTTTTTTTTTTTTACCTATTCAAAACTCCAACATTGATTTTTTGTTCCTTTTTTTACCTCTTCAAAACTCCACACCTTTTTTTTTTTTTTTTTTACCTCTTCAAAACTCCAACATTTTCTTTTTTTACCTCTTCAAAACTCCAACATTGATTTTTTTTTTTTTTTTACCTCTTCAAAACTCCAACATTTTTCTTTTTTTTTACCTCTTCAAAACTCCAACATTGATTGTTTTTTTTTTTTACCTCTTCAAAACTCCACAATTTTTTTTTTTTTACCTCTTCAAAACTCCCCAATTTTTTTTTAAATTTTTTTTTTACCTCTTCAAAACTCAATTTTTTTTTTTTACCTCTTCAAAACTCCACAATTTTTTTATTTTTTTTTTACCTCTTCAAAACTCCAACATTTTTTTTTTTTTTTACCTCTTCAAAACTCCAACATTTTTCTTTTTTTACCTCTTCAAAACTCCAACATTGATTTTTTTTTTTTTTTTTACCTCTTCAAAACTCCAACATTTTTCTTTTTTTTACCTCTTCAAAACTCCAACATTGATTTTTTTTTTTTTTTTTTACCTCTTCAAAACTCCACAATTTTTTTTTTTTTTTTACCTCTTCAAAACTCCACAATTTTTTTTAATTTTTTTTTACCTCTTCAAAACTCAATTTTTTTTTTTTACCTCTTCAAAACTCCACATTTTTTTTTTTTTTTTTTTTACCTCTTCAAAACTCCAACTTTATTTTTTTTTTTACCTCTTCAGAACTCCAAAATTTTTTTTTTTTTTTTACCTCTTCAAAACTCCACAATTTTTTTTAATTTTTGTTTTTACCTCTTCAAAACTCAATTATTTTTTTTACTTCTTCAAAACTCCACAATTTTTTTATTTTTTTTTTTACCTCTTCAAAACTCCACAATTTTTTTTTTTTTTTACCTCTTCAAAACTCCAACTTTTTATTTTTTTTTTTACCTCTTCAAAACTCCAACATTGATTTTTTGTTCCTTTTTTTACCTCTTCAAAACTCAATTTTCTTTTTTTTTTTTACCTCTTCAAAACTCCACAATTTTTTTTTTTTTTTTTTACCTCTTCAAAACTCAATTTTTTTTTTTACCTCTTCAAAACTCCAATTTTTTTTTTTAATTTTTTTTACCTCTTCAAAACTCCAACATTGATTTTTTGTTCCTTATTTTACCTCTTCAAAACTCAAATTTTTTTTTTTTTTTTACCTCTTCAAAACTCCAACATTGATTTTTTTGTTCCTTATTTTACCTCTTCAAAACTCAATTTTTTTTAATTTTTTTTTTACCTCTTTCAAAACTCCTAAATTTTTTTTTTTTTTTACCTCTTCAAAACTCCAACATTGATTTTTTGTTCCTTTTTTACTCTTCAAAACTCCACAATTTTTTTTTTTTTGTTTACCTCTTCCAAAACTCCTACATTTTTTTTTTTTACCTCTTCAAAACTCCACAATTTTTATTTATTTTTTTTTTTTTACCTCTTCAAAACTCCAATTTTTTTTTTTAATTTTTTTTTACCTCTTCAAAACTCAATTTTTTTTTTTACCTCTTCAAAACTCCACAATTTTTTTTTTTTTTTTTTTTTTACCTATTCAAAACTCCAACATTGATTTTTTGTTCCTTTTTTTTACCTCTTCAAAACTCCAATTTTTTTTTTTAATTTTTTTTTACCTCTTCAAAACTCAATTTTTTTTTTTTTACCTCTTCAAAACTCCAACTTTTTTTTTTTTTTTTTTACCTCTTCAAAACTCCAACATTGATTTTTTGTTCCTTTTTTTACCTCTTCAAAACTCCAATTTTTTTTTTTAATTTTTTTTTACCTCTTCAAAATTTTTTATTTTTTTTTTACCTCTTCAAAATTTTTTATTTTTTTTTTACCTCTTCAAAACTCCACAACTTTTTTTTTTTTTTTACCTCTTCAAAACTCCACAACTTTTTCTTTTTTTTTTACCTCTTCAAAACTCCACAATTTTTTTATATATTTTTTTTACCTCTTCAAAACTCCAACTTTATTTTTTTTTTTACCTCTTCAAAACTCCAAAAATTTTTTTTTTTTTTTACCTCTTCAAAACTCCAACATTGATTTTTTGTTCCTTTTTTTACCTCTTCAAAACTCCACAATTTTTTTTTTTTTTTTTTTTTTTACCTATTCAAAACTCCACAATTTTTTTTTTTTTTTTTTTTTTTTACCTATTCAAAACTCCAACATTGATTTTTTGTTCCTTTTTTTACCTCTTCAAAACTCCAATTTTTTTTTTTAATTTTTTTTTACCTCTTCAAAACTCAATTTTTTTTTTTTTACCTCTTCAAAACTCCAACTTTTTTTTTTTTTTTTACCTCTTCAAAACTCCAACATTGATTTTTTGTTCCTTTTTTTACCTCTTCAAAACTCCAATTTTTTTTTTTAATTTTTTTTACCTCTTCAAAACTCAAAATTTTTTATTTTTTTTTACCTCTTCAAAATTTTTTATTTTTTTTTTACCTCTTCAAAACTCCACAACTTTTTTTTTTTTTTTTACCTCTTCAAAACTCCACAACTTTTTCTTTTTTTTTACCTCTTCAAAACTCCACAATTTTTTTATATATTTTTTTACCTCTTCAAAACTCCAACTTTATTTTTTTTTTTACCTCTTCAAAACTCCAAAAATTTTTTTTTTTTTTTACCTCTTCAAAACTCCAACATTGATTTTTTGTTCCTTTTTTTACCTCTTCAAAACTCCACAATTTTTTTTTTTTTTTTTTTACCTCTTCAAAACTCCAACTTTTTTTTTTTTTTTACCTCTTCAAAACTCCAAAATTTTTTTTTTTTTTTTTACCTCTTCAAAACTCCTAATTTTCTTTTTTTTTTTTTTACCTCTTCAAAACTCAATTTTTTTTTTTTTTTACCTCTTCAAAACTCCTATTTTCTTTATTTTTTTTTTACCTCTTCAAAACTCCAACATTGATTTTTTGTTCCTTATTTTACCTCTTCAAAACTCAAATTTTTTTTTTTTTTTTTACCTCTTCAAAACTCCACATTTTTTTTTTTTTTTTTACCTCTTCAAAACTCCTAAATTTTTTTTTTTTTTACCTCTTCAAAACTCCAACATTGATTTTTTGTTCCTTTTTTTACCTCTTCAAAACTCCACAATTTTTTTTTTTGTTTACCTCTTCAAAACTCCTACATTTTTTTTTTTTTTACCTCTTCAAAACTCCACAATTTTTTTTTTTTTTTTTTTTACCTCTTCAAAATTCCACAATTTTTTTTTTTTTTTTTTTTTTACCTATTCAAAACTCCAACATTGATTTTTTGTTCCTTTTTTTACCTCTTCAAAACTCAATTTTTTTTTTTTTACATCTTCAAAACTCCAACTTTTTTTTTTTTTTTTACCTCTTCAAAACTCAAATTTTTTTTTTTTTTACCTCTTCAAAACTCCACAATTTTTTTTTTTTTTTTTTTTTTACCTATTCAAAACTCCAACATTGATTTTTTGTTCCTTTTTTTACCTCTTCAAAACTCAATTTTTTATTTTTTACATCTTCAAAACTCCAACTTTTTTTTTTTTTTTTTTACCTCTTCAAAACTCCAACATTGCTTTTTTGTTCCTTTTTTTACCTCTTCAAAACTCAATTTTTTTTTTTTTTTTTACCTCTTCAAAACTCCACAATTTTTTTTTTTTTTACCTCTTCAAAACTCCACAATTTTTTTTTTTTTTTACCTCTTCAAAACTCAAATTTTTTTTTTTTTTTTTTACCTCTTCAAAACTCCACAACTTTTTTTTTTTTTTTTACCTCTTCAAAATTCCACAACTTTTTCTTTTTTTTACCTCTTCAAAACTCCACAATTTTTTTTTTTTTTTTTTTTACCTCTTCAAAACTCCAACATTGATTTTTTGTTCCTTTTTTTACCTCTTCAAAACTCCACAATTTTTTTTTTTTTTTTTTTTTACCTCTTCAAAACTCAATTTTTTTTTTTTACCTCTTCAAAACTCCAACATTTTTTTTTTTTTTTACCTCTTCAAAACTCCAACATTGATTTTTTGTTCCTTTTTTTACCTCTTCAAAACTCCACAATTATTATTTTTTTTTTTTTTACCTCTTCAAAACTCCAACTTTTTTTTTTTTTTTTTTACCTCTTCAAAACTCCAACATTGATTTTTTGTTCCTTATTTTACCTCTTCAAAACTCAAATTTTTTTTTTTTTTTTTACCTCTTCAAAACTCCACATTTTTTTTTTTTTTTTACCTCTTCAAAACTCCTAAATTTTTTTTTTTTTTACCTCTTCAAAACTCCAACATTGATTTTTTGTTCCTTTTTTTACCTCTTCAAAACTCCAACATTGATTTTTTGTTCCTTATTTTACCTCTTCAAAACTCAATTTTTTTTTTTTTTTTTTACCTCTTCAAAACTCCAACATTGATTTTTTGTTCCTTATTTTACCTCTTCAAAACTCAATTTTTTTTAATTTTTTTTTTACCTCTTCAAAACTCCAAATTTTTTTATTTTTTTTTTACCTCTTCAAAACTCCAATTTTTTTTTTTAATTTTTTTTTACCTCTTCAAAACTCAAAATTTTTTTTTTTTTTTTTACCTCTTCAAAATTTTTTATTTTTTTTTTACCTCTTCAAAACTCCACAACTTTTTTTTTTTTTTTACCTCTTCAAAACTCCACAACTTTTTCTTTTTTTTTTACCTCTTCAAAACTCCACAATTTTTTTATATATTTTTTTTACCTCTTCAAAACTCCAACTTTATTTTTTTTTTTACCTCTTCAAAACTCCAAAAATTTTTTTTTTTTTTTACCTCTTCAAAACTCCAACATAGATTTTTTGTTCCTTTTTTTACCTCTTCAAAACTCCACAATTTTTTTTTTTTTTTTTTTTTTACCTATTCAAAACTCCACAATTTTTTTTTTTTTTTTTTTTTTACCTATTCAAAACTCCAACATTGATTTTTTGTTCCTTTTTTTACCTCTTCAAAACTCCAATTTTTTTTTTAATTTTTTTTTACCTCTTCAAAACTCAATTTTTTTTTTTTTACCTCTTCAAAACTCCAACTTTTTTTTTTTTTTTTACCTCTTCAAAACTCCAACATTGATTTTTTGTTCCTTTTTTTACCTCTTCAAAACTCCAATTTTTTTTTTAATTTTTTTTTACCTCTTCAAAACTCAAAATTTTTTATTTTTTTTTTACCTCTTCAAAATTTTTTATTTTTTTTTTACCTCTTCAAAACTCCACAACTTTTTTTTTTTTTTTTACCTCTTCAAAACTCCACAACTTTTTCTTTTTTTTTACCTCTTCAAAACTCCACAATTTTTTTATATATTTTTTTTACCTCTTCAAAACTCCAACTTTATTTTTTTTTTTACCTCTTCAAAACTCCAAAAATTTTTTTTTTTTTTTTACCTCTTCAAAACTCCAACATTGATTTTTTGTTCCTTTTTTTACCTCTTCAAAACTCCACAATTTTTTTTTTTTTTTTTTTTACCTCTTCAAAACTCCAAAATTTTTTTTTTTTTTTTTACCTCTTCAAAACTCCTAATTTTCTTTTTTTTTTTTTTACCTCTTCAAAACTCAAATTTTTTTTTTTTTTTACCTCTTCAAAACTCCTAATTTTCTTTATTTTTTTTTTACCTCTTCAAAACTCCAACATTGATTTTTTGTTCCTTATTTTACCTCTTCAAAACTCAAATTTTTTTTTTTTTTTTTACCTCTTCAAAACTCCACATTTTTTTTTTTTTTTACCTCTTCAAAACTCCTAAATTTTTTTTTTTTTTACCTCTTCAAAACTCCAACATTGATTTTTTGTTCCTTTTTTTACCTCTTCAAAACTCCACAATTTTTTTTTTTTGTTTACCTCTTCAAAACTCCTACATTTTTTTTTTTTTACCTCTTCAAAACTCCACAATTTTTTTTTTTTTTTTTTTTTACCTCTTCAAAACTCCACAATTTTTTTTTTTTTTTTTTTTTACCTATTCAAAACTCCAACATTGATTTTTTGTTCCTTTTTTTACCTCTTCAAAACTCAATTTTTTATTTTTTACATCTTCAAAACTCCAACTTTTTTTTTTTTTTTACCTCTTCAAAACTCAATTTTTTTTTTTTTTTTACCTCTTCAAAACTCCTAATTTTCTTTATTTTTTTTTTACCTCTTCAAAACTCCAACTTTTTTTTTTTTTTACCTCTTCAAAACTCCAACTTTTTTTTTTTTTACCTCTTCAAAACTCCAACTTTTTTTTTTTTTACCTCTTCAAAACTCCAACTTTTTTTTTTTTTTTTACCTCTTCAAAACTCCAACTTTATTTTTTTTTTACCTCTTCAAAACTCTTTTTTTTTTTTTTTACCTCTTCAAAACTCCAACATTGATTTTTTGTTCCTTTTTTTACCTCTTCAAAACTCCAATTTTTTTTTTTAATTTTTTTTTTACCTCTTCAAAACTCAATTTTTTTTTTTTACCTCTTCAAAACTCCAACTTTTTTTTTTTTTTTTTACCTCTTCAAAACTCCAACATTGATTTTTTGTTCCTTTTTTTACCTCTTCAAAACTCAATTTTTTTTTTTTTTTTTACCTCTTCAAAACTCCACAATTTTTTTTTTTTTTTTACCTCTTCAAAACTCAATTTTTTTTTTTTACCTCTTCAAAACTCCAATTTTTTTTTTTAATTTTTTTTTACCTCTTCAAAACTCCAACATTTTTTTTTTTTTTTACCTCTTCAAAACTCCAACATTGATTTTTTGTTCCTTTTTTTACCTCTTCAAAACTCCACAATTTTTTTTTTTTTTTTTTTTACCTCTTCAAAACTCCAACTTTTTTTTTTTTTTTTTTACCTCTTCAAAACTCCAACATTGATTTTTTGTTCCTTATTTTACCTCTTCAAAACTCAATTTTTTTTTTTTTTTTTTACCTCTTCAAAACTCCACATTTTTTTTTTTTTTTACCTCTTCAAAACTCCACAATTTTTTTTTTTTTTACCTCTTCAAAACTCCAACATTGATTTTTTGTTCCTTTTTTTACCTCTTCAAAACTCCACAATTTTTTTTTTTGTTTACCTCTTCAAAACTCCTACATTTTTTTTTTTTTACCTCTTCAAAACTCCACAATTTTTTTTTTTTTTTTTTTTTACCTCTTCAAAACTCCACAATTTTTTTTTTTTTTTTTTTTTACCTATTCAAAACTCCAACATTGATTTTTTGTTCCTTTTTTTACCTCTTCAAAACTCAATTTTTTATTTTTTACATCTTCAAAACTCCAACTTTTTTTTTTTTTTTTTACCTCTTCAAAACTCCAACATTGCTTTTTTGTTCCTTTTTTTACCTCTTCAAAACTCAATTTTTTTTTTTTTTTTACCTCTTCAAAACTCCACAATTTTTTTTTTTTTACCTCTTCAAAACTCCACAATTTTTTATTTTTTTTTACCTCTTCAAAACTCAAATTTTTTTTTTTTTTTTTACCTCTTCAAAACTTAAAATTTTTTATTTTTTTTTTAACTCTTCAAAACTCCACAACTTTTTTTTTTTTTTTTACCTCTTCAAAACTCCACAACTTTTTTTTTTTTTTTACCTCTTCAAAACTCCACAATTTTTTTTTTTTTTTTTTTTACCTCTTCAAAACTCCAACTTTATTTTTTTTTTTACCTCTTCAGAACTCCAAAATTTTTTATTTTTTTTTTACCTCTTCAAAACTCCACAATTTTTTTTAATTTTTGTTTTTACCTCTTCAAAACTCAATTATTTTTTTTTACTTCTTCAAAACTCCACAATTTTTTTATTTTTTTTTTTACCTCTTCAAAACTCCACAATTTTTTTTTTTTTTACCTCTTCAAAACTCCAACTTTTTATTTTTTTTTTTACCTCTTCAAAACTCCAACATTGATTTTTTGTTCCTTTTTTTACCTCTTCAAAACTCAATTTTTTTTTTTTTTTTACCTCTTCAAAACTCCACAATTTTTTTTTTTTTACCTCTTCAAAACTCCACAATTTTTTTTAATTTTTTTTTTACCTCTTCAAAACTCAATTATTTTTTTTTACCTCTTCAAAACTCCACAATTTTTTTATTTTTTTTTTTACCTCTTCAAAACTCCACAATTTTTTTTTTTTTTTACCTCTTCAAAACTCCACAATTTTTTTTTTATTTTTTTTTTACCTCTTCAAAACTCAATTTTTTTTTTTTACCTCTTCAAAACTCCACAATTTTTTTTATTTTTTTTTTTACCTCTTCAAAACTCCAA
This sequence comes from Callionymus lyra, assembly GCF_982586985.1. Taxonomy (NCBI): domain Eukaryota; kingdom Metazoa; phylum Chordata; class Actinopteri; order Syngnathiformes; family Callionymidae; genus Callionymus; species Callionymus lyra. The sequence continues at coordinate 9,704 of NW_028258777.1, forward strand.
CATTTTTTTTTTTTTTTACCTCTTCAAAACTCCAACATTGATTTTTTGTTACTTTTTTTACCTCTTCAAAACTCCACAATTTTTTTTTTTACCTCTTCAAAACTCCAACATTGATTTTTTGTTCCTTATTTTACCTCTTCAAAACTCAAATTTTTTTAATTTTTTTTTTACCTCTTCAAAACTCCACAACATTTTTTTTTTTTTTACCTCTTCAAAACTCCAACATTGATTTTTTGTTCCTTTTTTTACCTCTTCAAAACTCAAATTTTTTTTATTTTTTTTTACCTCTTCAAAACTCCACAATTTTTTTTAAATTTTTTTTTTACCTCTTCAAAACTCAATTTTTTTTTTTTACCTCTTCAAAACTCCACAATTTTTTTTTTTTTTTTTTACCTCTTCAAAACTCCAACTTTTTTTTTTTTTACCTCTTCAAAACTCCAACTTTTTTTTTTTTTACCTCTTCAAAACTCCAACTTTTTTTTTTTTTTTTACCTCTTCAAAACTCCACAATTTTTTTTTTTGCTTTTTTTTACCTCTTCAAAACTCCAATTTTTTTTTTTTTTTTTTTACCTCTTCAAAACTCCAACTTTATTTTTTTTTTACCTCTTCAAAACTCCAACTTTATTTTTTTTTTACCTCTTCAAAACTCCAACATTGATTTTTTGTTCCTTTTTTTACCTCTTCAAAACTCCAATTTTTTTTTTTAATTTTTTTTTACCTCTTCAAAACTCAATTTTTTTTTTTTACCTCTTCAAAACTCCAACTTTTTATTTTTTTTTTTACCTCTTCAAAACTCCAACATTGATTTTTTGTTCCTTTTTTTACCTCTTCAAAACTCAATTTTTTTTTTTTTTTTACCTCTTCAAAACTCCAACTTTTTATTTTTTTTTTTACCTCTTCAAAACTCCAACATTGATTTTTTGTTCCTTTTTTTTACCTCTTCAAAACTCAATTTTTTTTTTTTTTTTACCTCTTCAAAACTCCACAATTTTTTTTTTTTTTTTTTTACCTCTTCAAAACTCCAACTTTTTTTTTTTTTTTTTTTACCTCTTCAAAACTCCAACATTGATTTTTTGTTCCTTATTTTACCTCTTCAAAACTCAATTTTTTTTTTTTTTTTTTACCTCTTCAAAACTCCACATTTTTTTTTTTTTTTTACCTCTTCAAAACTCCTAAATTTTTTTTTTTTTTACCTCTTCAAAACTCCAACATTGATTTTTTGTTCCTTTTTTTACCTCTTCAAAACTCCACAATTTTTTTTTTTTGTTTACCTCTTCAAAACTCCTACATTTTTTTTTTTTTACCTCTTCAAAACTCCACAATTTTTTTTTTTTTTTTTTTTTACCTCTTCAAAACTCCACAATTTTTTTTTTTTTTTTTTTTTACCTATTCAAAACTCCAACATTGATTTTTTGTTCCTTTTTTTACCTCTTCAAAACTCAATTTTTTATTTTTTACATCTTCAAAACTCCAACTTTTTTTTTTTTTTTTTACCTCTTCAAAACTCCAACATTGCTTTTTTGTTCCTTTTTTTACCTCTTCAAAACTCAATTTTTTTTTTTTTTTTACCTCTTCAAAACTCCACAATTTTTTTTTTTTTTACCTCTTCAAAACTCCACAATTTTTTATTTTTTTTTACCTCTTCAAAACTCAAATTTTTTTTTTTTTTTTTACCTCTTCAAAACTCAAAATTTTTTATTTTTTTTTTAACTCTTCAAAACTCCACAACTTTTTTTTTTTTTTTTACCTCTTCAAAACTCCACAACTTTTTTTTTTTTTTTACCTCTTCAAAACTCCACAATTTTTTTTTTTTTTTTTTTTACCTCTTCAAAACTCCAACTTTATTTTTTTTTTTACCTCTTCAGAACTCCAAAATTTTTTATTTTTTTTTTACCTCTTCAAAACTCCACAATTTTTTTTAATTTTTGTTTTTACCTCTTCAAAACTCCACAATTTTTTTTTTTTTTTACCTCTTCAAAACTCCAACTTTTTATTTTTTTTTTTACCTCTTCAAAACTCCAACATTGATTTTTTGTTCCTTTTTTTACCTCTTCAAAACTCAATTTTTTTTTTTTTTTTTACCTCTTCAAAACTCCACAATTTTTTTTTTTTTTACCTCTTCAAAACTCCACAATTTTTTTTAATTTTTTTTTTACCTCTTCAAAACTCTATTTTTTTTTACCTCTTCAAAACTCCACAATTTTTTTATTTTTTTTTTTACCTCTTCAAAACTCCACAATTTTTTTTTTTTTTACCTCTTCAAAACTCCACAATTTTTTTTTTATTTTTTTTTTACCTCTTCAAAACTCAATTTTTTTTTTTTACCTCTTCAAAACTCCACAATTTTTTTTATTTTTTTTTTTACCTCTTCAAAACTCCAACATTTTTTTTTTTTTTTACCTCTTCAAAACTCCAACGTTGATTTTTTGTTACTTTTTTTACCTCTTCAAAACTCCACAATTTTTTTTTTTACCTCTTCAAAACTCCAACTTTTTTTTTTTTTTTTTTACCTCTTCAAAACTCCAACATTGATTTTTTGTTCCTTATTTTACCTCTTCAAAACTCAAATTTTTTTAATTTTTTTTTTACCTCTTCAAAACTCCACATTTTTTTTTTTTTTTACCTCTTCAAAACTCCAACATTGATTTTTTGTTCCTTTTTTTACCTCTTCAAAACTCAAATTTTTTTTATTTTTTTTTTACCTCTTCAAAACTCCACAATTTTTTTTAAATTTTTTTTTTACCTCTTCAAAACTCAATTTTTTTTTTTTACCTCTTCAAAACTCCACAATTTTTTTTTTTTTTTTTTTACCTCTTCAAAACTCCAACTTTTTTTTTTTTTACCTCTTCAAAACTCCAACTTTTTTTTTTTTTACCTCTTCAAAACTCCAACTTTTTTTTTTTTTTTTACCTCTTCAAAACTCCACAATTTTTTTTTTTGCTTTTTTTTACCTCTTCAAAACTCCAATTTTTTTTTTTTTTTTTTAACTCTTCAAAACTCCAACTTTATTTTTTTTTTACCTCTTCAAAACTCCAACTTTATTTTTTTTTTACCTCTTCAAAACTCCAACATTGATTTTTTGTTCCTTTTTTTACATCTTCAAAACTCCAATTTTTTTTTTTAATTTTTTTTTACCTCTTCAAAACTCAATTTTTTTTTTTTACCTCTTCAAAACTCCAACTTTTTATTTTTTTTTTTACCTCTTCAAAACTCCAACATTGATTTTTTGTTCCTTTTTTTACCTCTTCAAAACTCAATTTTTTTTTTTTTTTACCTCTTCAAAACTCCACAATTTTTTTTTTTTTTTTTTTACCTCTTCAAAACTCAATTATTTTTTTTTACCTCTTCAAAACTCCACAATTTTTTTTATTTTTTTTTTACCTATTCAAAACTCCACAATTTTTTTTTTTTTTTACCTCTTCAAAACTCCAACATTGATTTTTTGTTCCTTTTTTTACCTCTTCAAAACTCAATTTTTTTTTTTTTTACCTCTTCAAAACTCCACAATTTTTTTTTATTTTTTTTTTACCTCTTCAAAACTCAATTATTTTTTTTTACCTCTTCAAAACTCCACAATTTTTTTATTTTTTTTTTACCTCTTCAAAACTCCACAATTTTTTTTTTTTTACCTCTTCAAAACTCCACAATTTTTTTAAAAATTTTTTTTTACCTCTTCAAAACTCAATTTTTTTTTTACCTCTTCAAAACTCCACAATTTTTTTTATTTTTTTTTTTACCTCTTCAAAACTCCAACATTTTTTTTTTTTTTACCTCTTCAAAACTCCAACATTGATTTTTTGTTACTTTTTTTACCTCTTCAAAACTCCACAATTTTTTTTTTTTTGTTTACCTCTTCAAAACTCCTACATTTTTTTTTTTTGTTTACCTCTTCAAAACTCCTACATTTTTTTTTTTTTTACCTCTTCAAAACTCCACTTTTTTTTTTTTTTTACCTATTCAAAACTCCAACATTGATTTTTTGTTCCTTTTTTTACCTCTTCAAAACTCCAATTTTTTTTTTTAATTTTTTTTTACCTCTTCAAAACTCAATTTTTTTTTTTTACCTCTTCAAAACTCCACATTTTTTTTTTTTTACCTATTCAAAACTCCAACATTGATTTTTTGTTCCTTTTTTTACCTCTTCAAAACTCCACACCTTTTTTTTTTTTTTTTTTACCTCTTCAAAACTCCAACATTTTTCTTTTTTTTACCTCTTCAAAACTCCAACATTGATTTTTTTTTTTTTTTTTACCTCTTCAAAACTCCACATTTTTTTTTTTTTTTACCTCTTCAAAACTCCACAATTTTTTTTTAATTTTTTTTTTACCTCTTCAAAACTCAATTTTTTTTTTTACCTCTTCAAAACTCCACAATTTTTTTTTTTTTTTTTTACCTCTTCAAAACTCCAACATTTTTTTTTTTTTTACCTCTTCAAAACTCCAACATTGATTTTTTGTTCCTTTTTTTACCTCTTCAAAACTCCACAATTTTTTTTTTTTTTTTTACCTCTTCAAAACTCTGTTTTTTTTTTTTACCTCTTCAAAACTCCAACTTTATTTTTTTTTTTACCTCTTCAAAACTCCAAAATTTTTTTTTTTTTTTTTTACCTCTTCAAAACTCCACAATTTTTTTTAATTTTTGTTTTTACCTCTTCAAAACTCAATTATTTTTTTTTACTTCTTCAAAACTCCACAATTTTTTTTATTTTTTTTTTTACCTCTTCAAAACTCCACAATTTTTTTTTTTTTTTACCTCTTCAAAACTCCAACTTTTTATTTTTTTTTTTACCTCTTCAAAACTCCAACATTGATTTTTTGTTCCTTTTTTTACCTCTTCAAAACTCAATTTTTTTTTTTTTTTTTACCTCTTCAAAACTCCACAATTTTTTTTTTTTTTACCTCTTCAAAACTCCACAATTTTTTTTAATTTTTTTTTTACCTCTTCAAAACTCAATTATTTTTTTTTACCTCTTCAAAACTCCACAATTTTTTTTTTTTTTTTTTTACCTCTTCAAAACTCCACAATTTTTTTTTTTTTTACCTCTTCAAAACTCCACAATTTTTTTTTTATTTTTTTTTTACCTCTTCAAAACTCAATTTTTTTTTTTTTACCTCTTCAAAACTCCACAATTTTTTTTATTTTTTTTTTTACCTCTTCAAAACTCCAACATTTTTTTTTTTTTTTACCTCTTCAAAACTCCAACATTGATTTTTTGTTACTTTTTTTACCTCTTCAAAACTCCACAATTTTTTTTTTTACGTCTTCAAAACTCCAACTTTTTTTTTTTTTTTTTTTACCTCTTCAAAACTCCAACATTGATTTTTTGTTCCTTATTTTACCTCTTCAAAACTCAAATTTTTTTAATTTTTTTTTTACCTCTTCAAAACTCCACAACATTTTTTTTTTTTTTTACCTCTTCAAAACTCCAACATTGATTTTTTGTTACTTTTTTTACCTCTTCAAAACTCCACAATTTTTTTTTTTACCTCTTCAAAACTCCAACTTTTTTTTTTTTTTTTTTTACCTCTTCAAAACTCCAACATTGATTTTTTGTTCCTTATTTTACCTCTTCAAAACTCAAATTTTTTACATTTTTTTTTTACCTCTTCAAAACTCCACAATTTTTTTTTTTTTGTTTACCTCTTCAAAACTCCTACATTTTTTTTTTTTTTTTTACCTCTTCAAAACTCCAACATTGATTTTTTGTTCCTTTTTTTACCTCTTCAAAACTCAATTTTTTTTTATTTTTTTTTTACCTCTTCAAAACTCCACAATTTTTTTTAAATTTTTTTTTTACCTCTTCAAAACTCAATTTTTTTTTTTTACCTCTTCAAAACTCCAACTTTTTTTTTTTTTACCTCTTCAAAACTCCAACTTTTTTTTTTTTTACCTCTTCAAAACTCCAACTTTTTTTTTTTTTTTTACCTCTTCAAAACTCCACAATTTTTTTTTTTGCTTTTTTTTACCTCTTCAAAACTCCAATTTTTTTTTTTTTTTTTTTACCTCTTCAAAACTCCAACTTTATTTTTTTTTTACCTCTTCAAAACTCCAACTTTATTTTTTTTTTACCTCTTCAAAACTCCAACATTGATTTTTTGTTCCTTTTTTTACCTCTTCAAAACTCCAATTTTTTTTTTTAATTTTTTTTTACCTCTTCAAAACTCCAACTTTTTTTTTTTTTTTTTACCTCTTCAAAACTCCAACATTGATTTTTTGTTCCTTTTTTTACCTCTTCAAAACTCAATTTTTTTTTTTTTTTACCTCTTCAAAACTCCACAATTTTTTTTTATTTTTTTTTTACCTCTTCAAAACTCAATTATTTTTTTTTACCTCTTCAAAACTCCACAATTTTTTTTATTTTTTTTTTTACCTATTCAAAACTCCACAATTTTTTTTTTTTTTTACCTCTTCAAAACTCCAACATTGATTTTTTGTTCCTTTTTTTACCTCTTCAAAATTCAATTTTTTTTTTTTTTTACCTCTTCAAAACTCCACAATTTTTTTTTTTTTTACCTCTTCAAAACTCCACAATTCTTTTTTATTTTTTTTTTACCTCTTCAAAACTCAATTATTTTTTTTTACCTCTTCAAAACTCCACAATTTTTTTATTTTTTTTTTTACCTCTTCAAAACTCCACAATTTTTTTATTTTTTTACCTCTTCAAAACTCCACAATTTTTTTTATTTTTTTTTTTACCTCTTCAAAACTCCAACATTTTTTTTTTTTTTTACCTCTTCAAAACTCCAACATTGATTTTTTGTTACTTTTTTTACCTCTTCAAAACTCCACAATTTTTTTTTTTTTGTTTACCTCTTCAAAACTCCTACATTTTTTTTTTTTGTTTACCTCTTCAAAACTCCTACATTTTTATTTTTTTTTACCTCTTCAAAACTCCACTTTTTTTTTTTTTTTACCTATTCAAAACTCCAACATTGATTTTTTGTTCCTTTTTTTACCTCTTCAAAACTCCAATTTTTTTTTTTAATTTTTTTTTACCTCTTCAAAACTCAATTTTTTTTTTTTACCTCTTCAAAACTCCACATTTTTTTTTTTTTACCTATTCAAAACTCCAACATTGATTTTTTGTTCCTTTTTTTACCTCTTCAAAACTCCACACCTTTTTTTTTTTTTTTTTACCTCTTCAAAACTCCAACATTTTTCTTTTTTTTACCTCTTCAAAACTCCAACATTGATTTTTTTTTTTTTTTTACCTCTTCAAAACTCCAACATTTTTCTTTTTTTTACCTCTTCAAAACTCCAACATTGATTTTTTTTTTTTTTTTTACCTCTTCAAAACTCCACAATTTTTTTTTTTTTACCTCTTCAAAACTCCCCAATTTTTTTTTAATTTTTTTTTTACCTCTTCAAAACTCAATTTTTTTTTTTTACCTCTTCAAAACTCCACAATTTTTTTATTTTTTTTTTTACCTCTTCAAAACTCCAACATTTTTTTTTTTTTTTACCTCTTCAAAACTCCAACATTTTTCTTTTTTTTACCTCTTCAAAACTCCAACATTGATTTTTTTTTTTTTTTTACCTCTTCAAAACTCCAACATTTTTCTTTTTTTTACCTCTTCAAAACTCCAACATTGATTTTTTTTTTTTTTTTTACCTCTTCAAAACTCCACAATTTTTTTTTTTTTTTACCTCTTCAAAACTCCACAATTTTTTTTAAATTTTTTTTTTACCTCTTCAAAACTCCACAATTTTTTTTTTTTTTTTTTTTACCTCTTCAAAACTCCAACTTTATTTTTTTTTTTACCTCTTCAGAACTCCAAAATTTTTTTTTTTTTTTTTACCTCTTCAAAACTCCACAATTTTTTTTAATTTTTGTTTTTACCTCTTCAAAACTCAATTATTTTTTTTTACTTCTTCAAAACTCCACAATTTTTTTATTTTTTTTTTTACCTCTTCAAAACTCCACAATTTTTTTTTTTTTTTACCTCTTCAAAACTCCAACTTTTTATTTTTTTTTTTACCTCTTCAAAACTCCAACATTGATTTTTTGTTCCTTTTTTTACCTCTTCAAAACTCAATTTTTTTTTTTTTTTTTACCTCTTCAAAACTCCACAATTTTTTTTTTTTTTACCTCTTCAAAACTCCACAATTTTTTTTAATTTTTTTTTTACCTCTTCAAAACTCAATTATTTTTTTTTACCTCTTCAAAACTCCACAATTTTTTTATTTTTTTTTTTACCTCTTCAAAACTCCACAATTTTTTTTTTTTTACCTCTTCAAAACTCCACAATTTTTTTTTTATTTTTTTTTTACCTCTTCAAAACTCAATTTTTTTTTTTTACCTCTTCAAAACTCCACAATTTTTTTTATTTTTTTTTTTACCTCTTCAAAACTCCAACATTTTTTTTTTTTTTTACCTCTTCAAAACTCCAACATTGATTTTTTGTTACTTTTTTTACCTCTTCAAAACTCCACAATTTTTTTTTTTACCTCTTCAAAACTCCAACTTTTTTTTTTTTTTTTTTTACCTCTTCAAAACTCCAACATTGATTTTTTGTTCCTTATTTTACCTCTTCAAAACTCAAATTTTTTTAATTTTTTTTTTACCTCTTCAAAACTCCACAACATTTTTTTTTTTTTTTACCTCTTCAAAACTCCAACATTGATTTTTTGTTCCTTTTTTTACCTCTTCAAAACTCAAATTTTTTTTATTTTTTTTTTACCTCTTCAAAACTCCACAATTTTTTTTAAATTTTTTTTTTACCTCTTCAAAACTCAATTTTTTTTTTTTACCTCTTCAAAACTCCACAATTTTTTTTTTTTTTTTTTTACCTCTTCAAAACTCCAACTTTTTTTTTTTTTACCTCTTCAAAACTCCAACTTTTTTTTTTTTTACCTCTTCAAAACTCCAACTTTTTTTTTTTTTTTTACCTCTTCAAAACTCCACAATTTTTTTTTTTGCTTTTTTTTACCTCTTCAAAACTCCAATTTTTTTTTTTTTTTTTTTACCTCTTCAAAACTCCAACTTTATTTTTTTTTTACCTCTTCAAAACTCCAACTTTATTTTTTTTTTACCTCTTCAAAACTCCAACATTGATTTTTTGTTCCTTTTTTTACCTCTTCAAAACTCCAATTTTTTTTTTTAATTTTTTTTTACCTCTTCAAAACTCAATTTTTTTTTTTTACCTCTTCAAAACTCCAACTTTTTATTTTTTTTTTTACCTCTTCAAAACTCCAACATTGATTTTTTGTTCCTTTTTTTACCTCTTCAAAACTCAATTTTTTTTTTTTTTTTACCTCTTCAAAACTCCAACTTTTTATTTTTTTTTTTACCTCTTCAAAACTCCAACATTGATTTTTTGTTCCTTTTTTTACCTCTTCAAAACTCAATTTTCTTTTTTTTTTTACCTCTTCAAAACTCCACAATTTTTTTTTTTTTTTTTTTTACCTCTTCAAAACTCCAACTTTTTTTTTTTTTTTTTTTACCTCTTCAAAACTCCAACATTGATTTTTTGTTCCTTATTTTACCTCTTCAAAACTCAATTTTTTTTTTTTTTTTTTACCTCTTCAAAACTCCACATTTTTTTTTTTTCTACCTCTTCAAAACTCCTAAATTTTTTTTTTTTTTACCTCTTCAAAACTCCAACATTGATTTTTTGTTCCTTTTTTTACCTCTTCAAAACTCCACAATTTTTTTTTTTTGTTTACCTCTTCAAAACTCCTACATTTTTTTTTTTTTACCTCTTCAAAACTCCACAATTTTTTTTTTTTTTTTTTTTTTACCTCTTCAAAACTCCACAATTTTTTTTTTTTTTTTTTTTTTACCTTTTCAAAACTCCAACATTGATTTTTTGTTCCTTTTTTTACCTCTTCAAAACTCAATTTTTTATTTTTTACATCTTCAAAACTCCAACTTTTTTTTTTTTTTTTTACCTCTTCAAAACTCCAACATTGCTTTTTTGTTCCTTTTTTTACCTCTTCAAAACTCAATTTTTTTTTTTTTTTTACCTCTTCAAAACTCCACAATTTTTTTTTTTTTTACCTCTTCAAAACTCCACAATTTTTTATTTTTTTTTACCTCTTCAAAACTCAAATTTTTTTTTTTTTTTTACCTCTTCAAAACTCAAAATTTTTTATTTTTTTTTTAACTCTTCAAAACTCCACAACTTTTTTTTTTTTTTTTACCTCTTCAAAACTCCACAACTTTTTTTTTTTTTTTACCTCTTCAAAACTCCACAATTTTTTTTTTTTTTTTTTTTACCTCTTCAAAACTCCAACTTTATTTTTTTTTTTACCTCTTCAGAACTCCAAAATTTTTTTTTTTTTTTTTACCTCTTCAAAACTCCACAATTTTTTTTAATTTTTGTTTTTACCTCTTCAAAACTCAATTATTTTTTTTTACTTCTTCAAAACTCCACAATTTTTTTATTTTTTTTTTTACCTCTTCAAAACTCCACAATTTTTTTTTTTTTTTACCTCTTCAAAACTCCAACTTTTTATTTTTTTTTTTACCTCTTCAAAACTCCAACATTGATTTTTTGTTCCTTTTTTTACCTCTTCAAAACTCAATTTTTATTTTTTTTTTTACCTCTTCAAAACTCCACAATTTTTTTTTTTTTTACCTCTTCAAAACTCCACAATTTTTTTTAATTTTTTTTTTACCTCTTCAAAACTCAATTATTTTTTTTTACCTCTTCAAAACTCCACAATTTTTTTATTTTTTTTTTTACCTCTTCAAAACTCCACAATTTTTTTTTTTTTTACCTCTTCAAAACTCCACAATTTTTTTTTTATTTTTTTTTTACCTCTTCAAAACTCAATTTTTTTTTTTTACCTCTTCAAAACTCCACAATTTTTTTTATTTTTTTTTTTACCTCTTCAAAACTCCAACATTTTTTTTTTTTTTTACCTCTTCAAAACTCCAACATTGATTTTTTGTTACTTTTTTTACCTCTTCAAAACTCCACAATTTTTTTTTTTACCTCTTCAAAACTCCAACTTTTTTTTTTTTTTTTTTTACCTCTTCAAAACTCCAACATTGATTTTTTGTTCCTTATTTTACCTCTTCAAAACTCAAATTTTTTTAATTTTTTTTTTACCTCTTCAAAACTCCACAACATTTTTTTTTTTTTTTACCTCTTCAAAACTCCAACATTGATTTTTTGTTCCTTTTTTTACCTCTTCAAAACTCAAATTTTTTTTATTTTTTTTTTACCTCTTCAAAACTCCACAATTTTTTTTAAATTTTTTTTTTACCTCTTCAAAACTCAATTTTTTTTTTTTACCTCTTCAAAACTCCACAATTTTTTTTTTTTTTTTTTTACCTCTTCAAAACTCCAACTTTTTTTTTTTTTACCTCTTCAAAACTCCAACTTTTTTTTTTTTTACCTCTTCAAAACTCCAACTTTTTTTTTTTTTTTTACCTCTTCAAAACTCCACAATTTTTTTTTTTGCTTTTTTTTACCTCTTCAAAACTCCAATTTTTTTTTTTTTTTTTTTACCTCTTCAAAACTCCAACTTTATTTTTTTTTTACCTCTTCAAAACTCCAACTTTATTTTTTTTTTACCTCTTCAAAACTCCAACATTGATTTTTTGTTCCTTTTTTTACCTCTTCAAAACTCCAATTTTTTTTTTTAATTTTTTTTTACCTCTTCAAAACTCCAACTTTTTTTTTTTTTTTTTACCTCTTCAAAACTCCAACATTGATTTTTTGTTCCTTTTTTACCTCTTCAAAACTCAATTTTTTTTTTTTTTTTACCTCTTCAAAACTCCACAATTTTTTTTTATTTTTTTTTTACCTCTTCAAAACTCAATTATTTTTTTTTACCTCTTCAAAACTCCACAATTTTTTTTATTTTTTTTTTTACCTATTCAAAACTCCACAATTTTTTTTTTTTTTTACCTCTTCAAAACTCCAACATTGATTTTTTGTTCCTTTTTTTACCTCTTCAAAATTCAATTTTTTTTTTTTTTTACCTCTTCAAAACTCCACAATTTTTTTTTTTTTTACCTCTTCAAAACTCCACAATTCTTTTTTATTTTTTTTTTACCTCTTCAAAACTCAATTATTTTTTTTTACCTCTTCAAAACTCCACAATTTTTTTATTTTTTTTTTTACCTCTTCAAAACTCCACAATTTTTTTATTTTTTTACCTCTTCAAAACTCCACAATTTTTTTTAAATTTTTTTTTTACCTCTTCAAAACTCAATTTTTTTTTTACCTCTTCAAAACTCCACAATTTTTTTTATTTTTTTTTTTACCTCTTCAAAACTCCAACATTTTTTTTTTTTTTTACCTCTTCAAAACTCCAACATTGATTTTTTGTTACTTTTTTTACCTCTTCAAAACTCCACAATTTTTTTTTTTTTTTTTTTACCTCTTCAAAACTCCAACTTTTTTTTTTTTTACCTCTTCAAAACTCCAACTTTTTTTTTTTTTACCTCTTCAAAACTCCAACTTTTTTTTTTTTTTTTACCTCTTCAAAACTCCACAATTTTTTTTTTTGCTTTTTTTTACCTCTTCAAAACTCCAATTTTTTTTTTTTTTTTTTTACCTCTTCAAAACTCCAACTTTATTTTTTTTTTACCTCTTCAAAACTCCAACTTTATTTTTTTTTTACCTCTTCAAAACTCCAACATTGATTTTTTGTTCCTTTTTTTACCTCTTCAAAACTCCAATTTTTTTTTTTAATTTTTTTTTACCTCTTCAAAACTCCAACTTTTTTTTTTTTTTTTTACCTCTTCAAAACTCCAACATTGATTTTTTGTTCCTTTTTTACCTCTTCAAAACTCAATTTTTTTTTTTTTTTTACCTCTTCAAAACTCCACAATTTTTTTTTATTTTTTTTTTACCTCTTCAAAACTCAATTATTTTTTTTTACCTCTTCAAAACTCCACAATTTTTTTTATTTTTTTTTTACCTATTCAAAACTCCACAATTTTTTTTTTTTTTTACCTCTTCAAAACTCCAACATTGATTTTTTGTTCCTTTTTTTACCTCTTCAAAATTCAATTTTTTTTTTTTTTTACCTCTTCAAAACTCCACAATTTTTTTTTTTTTTACCTCTTCAAAACTCCACAATTCTTTTTTATTTTTTTTTTACCTCTTCAAAACTCAATTATTTTTTTTTACCTCTTCAAAACTCCACAATTTTTTTATTTTTTTTTTTACCTCTTCAAAACTCCACAATTTTTTTTATTTTTTTACCTCTTCAAAACTCCACAATTTTTTTTAAATTTTTTTTTTACCTCTTCAAAACTCAATTTTTTTTTTACCTCTTCAAAACTCCACAATTTTTTTTATTTTTTTTTTTACCTCTTCAAAACTCCAACATTTTTTTTTTTTTTTACCTCTTCAAAACTCCAACATTGATTTTTTGTTACTTTTTTTACCTCTTCAAAACTCCACAATTTTTTTTTTTTTGTTTACCTCTTCAAAACTCCTACATTTTTTTTTTTTGTTTACCTCTTCAAAACTCCTACATTTTTATTTTTTTTTACCTCTTCAAAACTCCACTTTTTTTTTTTTTTTACCTATTCAAAACTCCAACATTGATTTTTTGTTCCTTTTTTTACCTCTTCAAAACTCCAATTTTTTTTTTTAATTTTTTTTTACCTCTTCAAAACTCAATTTTTTTTTTTTACCTCTTCAAAACTCCACATTTTTTTTTTTTTACCTATTCAAAACTCCAACATTGATTTTTTGTTCCTTTTTTTACCTCTTCAAAACTCCACACCTTTTTTTTTTTTTTTTTTACCTCTTCAAAACTCCAACATTTTTCTTTTTTTTACCTCTTCAAAACTCCAACATTGATTTTTTTTTTTTTTTTACCTCTTCAAAACTCCAACATTTTTCTTTTTTTTACCTCTTCAAAACTCCAACATTGATTTTTTTTTTTTTTTTTACCTCTTCAAAACTCCACAATTTTTTTTTTTTTACCTCTTCAAAACTCCCCAATTTTTTTTTAATTTTTTTTTTACCTCTTCAAAACTCAATTTTTTTTTTTTACCTCTTCAAAACTCCACAATTTTTTTATTTTTTTTTTTACCTCTTCAAAACTCCAACATTTTTTTTTTTTTTACCTCTTCAAAACTCCAACATTTTTCTTTTTTTTACCTCTTCAAAACTCCAACATTGATTTTTTTTTTTTTTTTACCTCTTCAAAACTCCAACATTTTTCTTTTTTTTACCTCTTCAAAACTCCAACATTGATTTTTTTTTTTTTTTTTACCTCTTCAAAACTCCACAATTTTTTTTTTTTTTTACCTCTTCAAAACTCCACAATTTTTTTTTAATTTTTTTTTTACCTCTTCAAAACTCCACAATTTTTTTTTTTTTTTTTTTTTACCTCTTCAAAACTCCAACTTTATTTTTTTTTTTACCTCTTCAGAACTCCAAAATTTTTTTTTTTTTTTTTACCTCTTCAAAACTCCACAATTTTTTTTAATTTTTGTTTTTACCTCTTCAAAACTCAATTATTTTTTTTTACTTCTTCAAAACTCCACAATTTTTTTATTTTTTTTTTTACCTCTTCAAAACTCCACAATTTTTTTTTTTTTTTACCTCTTCAAAACTCCAACTTTTTATTTTTTTTTTTACCTCTTCAAAACTCCAACATTGATTTTTTGTTCCTTTTTTTACCTCTTCAAAACTCAATTTTTTTTTTTTTTTTTACCTCTTCAAAACTCCACAATTTTTTTTTTTTTTACCTCTTCAAAACTCCACAATTTTTTTTAATTTTTTTTTTACCTCTTCAAAACTCAATTATTTTTTTTTACCTCTTCAAAACTCCACAATTTTTTTATTTTTTTTTTTACCTCTTCAAAACTCCACAATTTTTTTTTTTTTACCTCTTCAAAACTCCACAATTTTTTTTTTATTTTTTTTTTACCTCTTCAAAACTCAATTTTTTTTTTTTACCTCTTCAAAACTCCACAATTTTTTTTATTTTTTTTTTTACCTCTTCAAAACTCCAACATTTTTTTTTTTTTTTACCTCTTCAAAACTCCAACATTGATTTTTTGTTACTTTTTTTACCTCTTCAAAACTCCACAATTTTTTTTTTTACCTCTTCAAAACTCCAACTTTTTTTTTTTTTTTTTTTACCTCTTCAAAACTCCAACATTGATTTTTTGTTCCTTATTTTACCTCTTCAAAACTCAAATTTTTTTAATTTTTTTTTTACCTCTTCAAAACTCCACAACATTTTTTTTTTTTTTTACCTCTTCAAAACTCCAACATTGATTTTTTGTTCCTTTTTTTACCTCTTCAAAACTCAATTTTTTTTTATTTTTTTTTTACCTCTTCAAAACTCCACAATTTTTTTTAAATTTTTTTTTTACCTCTTCAAAACTCAATTTTTTTTTTTTACCTCTTCAAAACTCCACAATTTTTTTTTTTTTTTTTTTACCTCTTCAAAACTCCAACTTTTTTTTTTTTTACCTCTTCAAAACTCCAACTTTTTTTTTTTTTACCTCTTCAAAACTCCAACTTTATTTTTTTTTTACCTCTTCAAAACTCCAACATTGATTTTTTGTTCCTTTTTTTACCTCTTCAAAACTCCAATTTTTTTTTTTAATTTTTTTTTACCTCTTCAAAACTCAATTTTTTTTTTTTACCTCTTCAAAACTCCAACTTTTTATTTTTTTTTTTACCTCTTCAAAACTCCAACATTGATTTTTTGTTCCTTTTTTTACCTCTTCAAAACTCCACAATTTTTTTTTTTTTTTACCTCTTCAAAACTCCACAATTTTTTTTTAATTTTTTTTTTACCTCTTCAAAACTCCACAATTTTTTTTTTTTTTTTTTTTACCTCTTCAAAACTCCAACTTTATTTTTTTTTTTACCTCTTCAGAACTCCAAAATTTTTTTTTTTTTTTTTACCTCTTCAAAACTCCACAATTTTTTTTAATTTTTGTTTTTACCTCTTCAAAACTCAATTATTTTTTTTTACTTCTTCAAAACTCCACAATTTTTTTATTTTTTTTTTTACCTCTTCAAAACTCCACAATTTTTTTTTTTTTTTACCTCTTCAAAACTCCAACTTTTTATTTTTTTTTTTACCTCTTCAAAACTCCAACATTGATTTTTTGTTCCTTTTTTTACCTCTTCAAAACTCAATTTTTTTTTTTTTTTTTACCTCTTCAAAACTCCACAATTTTTTTTTTTTTTACCTCTTCAAAACTCCACAATTTTTTTTAATTTTTTTTTTACCTCTTCAAAACTCAATTATTTTTTTTTACCTCTTCAAAACTCCACAATTTTTTTATTTTTTTTTTTACCTCTTCAAAACTCCACAATTTTTTTTTTTTTACCTCTTCAAAACTCCACAATTTTTTTTTTATTTTTTTTTTACCTCTTCAAAACTCAATTTTTTTTTTTTACCTCTTCAAAACTCCACAATTTTTTTTATTTTTTTTTTTACCTCTTCAAAACTCCAACATTTTTTTTTTTTTTTACCTCTTCAAAACTCCAACATTGATTTTTTGTTACTTTTTTTACCTCTTCAAAACTCCACAATTTTTTTTTTTACCTCTTCAAAACTCCAACTTTTTTTTTTTTTTTTTTACCTCTTCAAAACTCCAACATTGATTTTTTGTTCCTTATTTTACCTCTTCAAAACTCAAATTTTTTTAATTTTTTTTTTACCTCTTCAAAACTCCACAACATTTTTTTTTTTTTTTACCTCTTCAAAACTCCAACATTGATTTTTTGTTCCTTTTTTTACCTCTTCAAAACTCAAATTTTTTTTATTTTTTTTTTACCTCTTCAAAACTCCACAATTTTTTTTTTATTTTTTTTTTACCTCTTCAAAACTCAATTTTTTTTTTTTACCTCTTCAAAACTCCACAATTTTTTTTATTTTTTTTTTTACCTCTTCAAAACTCCAACATTTTTTTTTTTTTTTACCTCTTCAAAACTCCAACATTGATTTTTTGTTACTTTTTTTACCTCTTCAAAACTCCACAATTTTTTTTTTTACCTCTTCAAAACTCCAACTTTTTTTTTTTTTTTTTTTACCTCTTCAAAACTCCAACATTGATTTTTTGTTCCTTATTTTACCTCTTCAAAACTCAAATTTTTTTAATTTTTTTTTTACCTCTTCAAAACTCCACAACATTTTTTTTTTTTTTTACCTCTTCAAAACTCCAACATTTTTCTTTTTTTTACCTCTTCAAAACTCCAACATTGATTTTTTTTTTTTTTTACCTCTTCAAAACTCCAACATTTTTCTTTTTTTTACCTCTTCAAAACTCCAACATTGATTTTTTTTTTTTTTTTACCTCTTCAAAACTCCACAATTTTTTTTTTTTTTACCTCTTCAAAACTCCACAATTTTTTTTTAATTTTTTTTTTACCTCTTCAAAACTCCACAATTTTTTTTTTTTTTTTTTTTACCTCTTCAAAACTCCAACTTTATTTTTTTTTTTACCTCTTCAGAACTCCAAAATTTTTTTTTTTTTTTTTACCTCTTCAAAACTCCACAATTTTTTTTAATTTTTGTTTTTACCTCTTCAAAACTCAATTATTTTTTTTTACTTCTTCAAAACTCCACAATTTTTTTATTTTTTTTTTTACCTCTTCAAAACTCCACAATTTTTTTTTTTTTTTACCTCTTCAAAACTCCAACTTTTTATTTTTTTTTTTACCTCTTCAAAACTCCAACATTGATTTTTTGTTCCTTTTTTTACCTCTTCAAAACTCAATTTTTTTTTTTTTTTTTACCTCTTCAAAACTCCACAATTTTTTTTTTTTTTACCTCTTCAAAACTCCACAATTTTTTTTAATTTTTTTTTTACCTCTTCAAAACTCAATTATTTTTTTTTACCTCTTCAAAACTCCACAATTTTTTTATTTTTTTTTTTACCTCTTCAAAACTCCACAATTTTTTTTTTTTTACCTCTTCAAAACTCCACAATTTTTTTTTTATTTTTTTTTTACCTCTTCAAAACTCAATTTTTTTTTTTTACCTCTTCAAAACTCCACAATTTTTTTTATTTTTTTTTTTTACCTCTTCAAAACTCCAACATTTTTTTTTTTTTTTACCTCTTCAAAACTCCAACATTGATTTTTTGTTACTTTTTTTACCTCTTCAAAACTCCACAATTTTTTTTTTTACCTCTTCAAAACTCCAACTTTTTTTTTTTTTTTTTTTACCTCTTCAAAACTCCAACATTGATTTTTTGTTCCTTATTTTACCTCTTCAAAACTCAAATTTTTTTAATTTTTTTTTTACCTCTTCAAAACTCCACAACATTTTTTTTTTTTTTTACCTCTTCAAAACTCCAACATTGATTTTTTGTTCCTTTTTTTACCTCTTCAAAACTCAATTTTTTTTTATTTTTTTTTTACCTCTTCAAAACTCCACAATTTTTTTTAAATTTTTTTTTTACCTCTTCAAAACTCAATTTTTTTTTTTTACCTCTTCAAAACTCCACAATTTTTTTTTTTTTTTTTTTACCTCTTCAAAACTCCAACTTTTTTTTTTTTTACCTCTTCAAAACTCCAACTTTTTTTTTTTTTACCTCTTCAAAACTCCAACTTTATTTTTTTTTTACCTCTTCAAAACTCCAACATTGATTTTTTGTTCCTTTTTTTACCTCTTCAAAACTCCAATTTTTTTTTTTAATTTTTTTTTACCTCTTCAAAACTCAATTTTTTTTTTTTACCTCTTCAAAACTCCAACTTTTTATTTTTTTTTTTACCTCTTCAAAACTCCAACATTGATTTTTTGTTCCTTTTTTTACCTCTTCAAAACTCCACAATTTTTTTTTTTTTTTACCTCTTCAAAACTCCACAATTTTTTTTTAATTTTTTTTTTACCTCTTCAAAACTCCACAATTTTTTTTTTTTTTTTTTTACCTCTTCAAAACTCCAACTTTATTTTTTTTTTTACCTCTTCAGAACTCCAAAATTTTTTTTTTTTTTTTTACCTCTTCAAAACTCCACAATTTTTTTTAATTTTTGTTTTTACCTCTTCAAAACTCAATTATTTTTTTTTACTTCTTCAAAACTCCACAATTTTTTTATTTTTTTTTTTACCTCTTCAAAACTCCACAATTTTTTTTTTTTTTTTACCTCTTCAAAACTCCAACTTTTTATTTTTTTTTTTACCTCTTCAAAACTCCAACATTGATTTTTTGTTCCTTTTTTTACCTCTTCAAAACTCAATTTTTTTTTTTTTTTTTACCTCTTCAAAACTCCACAATTTTTTTTTTTTTTACCTCTTCAAAACTCCACAATTTTTTTTAATTTTTTTTTTACCTCTTCAAAACTCAATTATTTTTTTTTACCTCTTCAAAACTCCACAATTTTTTTATTTTTTTTTTTACCTCTTCAAAACTCCACAATTTTTTTTTTTTTACCTCTTCAAAACTCCACAATTTTTTTTTTATTTTTTTTTTACCTCTTCAAAACTCAATTTTTTTTTTTTACCTCTTCAAAACTCCACAATTTTTTTTATTTTTTTTTTTACCTCTTCAAAACTCCAACATTTTTTTTTTTTTTTACCTCTTCAAAACTCCAACATTGATTTTTTGTTACTTTTTTTACCTCTTCAAAACTCCACAATTTTTTTTTTTACCTCTTCAAAACTCCAACTTTTTTTTTTTTTTTTTTTACCTCTTCAAAACTCCAACATTGATTTTTTGTTCCTTATTTTACCTCTTCAAAACTCAAATTTTTTTAATTTTTTTTTTACCTCTTCAAAACTCCACAACATTTTTTTTTTTTTTTACCTCTTCAAAACTCCAACATTGATTTTTTGTTCCTTTTTTTACCTCTTCAAAACTCAAATTTTTTTTATTTTTTTTTTACCTCTTCAAAACTCCACAATTTTTTTTAAATTTTTTTTTTACCTCTTCAAAACTCAATTTTTTTTTTTTACCTCTTCAAAACTCCACAATTTTTTTTTTTTTTTTTTTACCTCTTCAAAACTCCAACTTTTTTTTTTTTTACCTCTTCAAAACTCCAACTTTTTTTTTTTTTACCTCTTCAAAACTCCAACTTTTTTTTTTTTTTTTACCTCTTCAAAACTCCACAATTTTTTTTTTTGCTTTTTTTTACCTCTTCAAAACTCCAATTTTTTTTTTTTTTTTTTTTACCTCTTCAAAACTCCAACTTTATTTTTTTTTTACCTCTTCAAAACTCCAACTTTATTTTTTTTTTACCTCTTCAAAACTCCAACATTGATTTTTTGTTCCTTTTTTTACCTCTTCAAAACTCCAATTTTTTTTTTTAATTTTTTTTTACCTCTTCAAAACTCAATTTTTTTTTTTTACCTCTTCAAAACTCCAACTTTTTATTTTTTTTTTTACCTCTTCAAAACTCCAACATTGATTTTTTGTTCCTTTTTTTACCTCTTCAAAACTCAATTTTTTTTTTTTTTTTACCTCTTCAAAACTCCAACTTTTTATTTTTTTTTTTACCTCTTCAAAACTCCAACATTGATTTTTTGTTCCTTTTTTTACCTCTTCAAAACTCAATTTTTTTTTTTTTTTACCTCTTCAAAACTCCACAATTTTTTTTTTTTTTACCTCTTCAAAACTCCACAATTCTTTTTTATTTTTTTTTTACCTCTTCAAAACTCAATTATTTTTTTTTACCTCTTCAAAACTCCACAATTTTTTTATTTTTTTTTTTACCTCTTCAAAACTCCACAATTTTTTTATTTTTTTACCTCTTCAAAACTCCACAATTTTTTTTAAATTTTTTTTTTACCTCTTCAAAACTCAATTTTTTTTTTACCTCTTCAAAACTCCACAATTTTTTTTATTTTTTTTTTTACCTCTTCAAAACTCCAACATTTTTTTTTTTTTTACCTCTTCAAAACTCCAACATTGATTTTTTGTTACTTTTTTTACCTCTTCAAAACTCCACAATTTTTTTTTTTTTTTTTTTACCTCTTCAAAACTCCAACTTTTTTTTTTTTTACCTCTTCAAAACTCCAACTTTTTTTTTTTTTACCTCTTCAAAACTCCAACTTTTTTTTTTTTTTTTACCTCTTCAAAACTCCACAATTTTTTTTTTTTGCTTTTTTTTACCTCTTCAAAACTCCAATTTTTTTTTTTTTTTTTTTACCTCTTCAAAACTCCAACTTTATTTTTTTTTTACCTCTTCAAAACTCCAACTTTATTTTTTTTTTACCTCTTCAAAACTCCAACATTGATTTTTTGTTCATTTTTTTACCTCTTCAAAACTCCAATTTTTTTTTTTAATTTTTTTTTACCTCTTCAAAACTCCAACTTTTTTTTTTTTTTTTTACCTCTTCAAAACTCCAACATTGATTTTTTGTTCCTTTTTACCTCTTCAAAACTCAATTTTTTTTTTTTTTTTACCTCTTCAAAACTCCACAATTTTTTTTTATTTTTTTTTTACCTCTTCAAAACTCAATTATTTTTTTTTACCTCTTCAAAACTCCACAATTTTTTTTATTTTTTTTTTTACCTATTCAAAACTCCACAATTTTTTTTTTTTTTTACCTCTTCAAAACTCCAACATTGATTTTTTGTTCCTTTTTTTACCTCTTCAAAATTCAATTTTTTTTTTTTTTTACCTCTTCAAAACTCCACAATTTTTTTTTTTTTTACCTCTTCAAAACTCCACAATTCTTTTTTATTTTTTTTTTACCTCTTCAAAACTCAATTATTTTTTTTTACCTCTTCAAAACTCCACAATTTTTTTATTTTTTTTTTTACCTCTTCAAAACTCCACAATTTTTTTTATTTTTTTACCTCTTCAAAACTCCACAATTTTTTTTAAATTTTTTTTTTACCTCTTCAAAACTCAATTTTTTTTTTACCTCTTCAAAACTCCACAATTTTTTTTATTTTTTTTTTTACCTCTTCAAAACTCCAACATTTTTTTTTTTTTTTACCTCTTCAAAACTCCAACATTGATTTTTTGTTACTTTTTTTACCTCTTCAAAACTCCACAATTTTTTTTTTTTGTTTACCTCTTCAAAACTCCTACATTTTTTTTTTTTGTTTACCTCTTCAAAACTCCTACATTTTTATTTTTTTTTACCTCTTCAAAACTCCACTTTTTTTTTTTTTTTACCTATTCAAAACTCCAACATTGATTTTTTGTTCCTTTTTTTACCTCTTCAAAACTCCAATTTTTTTTTTTAATTTTTTTTTACCTCTTCAAAACTCAATTTTTTTTTTTTACCTCTTCAAAACTCCACATTTTTTTTTTTTTACCTATTCAAAACTCCAACATTGATTTTTTGTTCCTTTTTTTACCTCTTCAAAACTCCACACCTTTTTTTTTTTTTTTTTTTACCTCTTCAAAACTCCAACATTTTTCTTTTTTTTACCTCTTCAAAACTCCAACATTGATTTTTTTTTTTTTTTTACCTCTTCAAAACTCCAACATTTTTCTTTTTTTTACCTCTTCAAAACTCCAACATTGATTTTTTTTTTTTTTTTACCTCTTCAAAACTCCACAATTTTTTTTTTTTTACCTCTTCAAAACTCCCCAATTTTTTTTTAATTTTTTTTTTACCTCTTCAAAACTCAATTTTTTTTTTTTACCTCTTCAAAACTCCACAATTTTTTTATTTTTTTTTTTACCTCTTCAAAACTCCAACATTTTTTTTTTTTTTTACCTCTTCAAAACTCCAACATTTTTCTTTTTTTTACCTCTTCAAAACTCCAACATTGATTTTTTTTTTTTTTTTACCTCTTCAAAACTCCAACATTTTTATTTTTTTTACCTCTTCAAAACTCCAACATTGATTTTTTTTTTTTTTTTACCTCTTCAAAACTCCACAATTTTTTTTTTTTTTTACCTCTTCAAAACTCCACAATTTTTTTTAAATTTTTTTTTTACCTCTTCAAAACTCCACAATTTTTTTTTTTTTTTTTTTTACCTCTTCAAAACTCCAACTTTATTTTTTTTTTACCTCTTCAGAACTCCAAAATTTTTTTTTTTTTTTTTACCTCTTCAAAACTCCACAATTTTTTTTAATTTTTGTTTTTACCTCTTCAAAACTCAATTATTTTTTTTTACTTCTTCAAAACTCCACAATTTTTTTATTTTTTTTTTTACCTCTTCAAAACTCCACAATTTTTTTTTTTTTTTACCTCTTCAAAACTCCAACTTTTTATTTTTTTTTTTACCTCTTCAAAACTCCAACATTGATTTTTTGTTCCTTTTTTTACCTCTTCAAAACTCAATTTTTTTTTTTTTTTTTACCTCTTCAAAACTCCACAATTTTTTTTTTTTTTACCTCTTCAAAACTCCACAATTTTTTTTAATTTTTTTTTTACCTCTTCAAAACTCAATTATTTTTTTTTACCTCTTCAAAACTCCACAATTTTTTTATTTTTTTTTTTACCTCTTCAAAACTCCACAATTTTTTTTTTTTTACCTCTTCAAAACTCCACAATTTTTTTTTTATTTTTTTTTTACCTCTTCAAAACTCAATTTTTTTTTTTTACCTCTTCAAAACTCCACAATTTTTTTTATTTTTTTTTTTACCTCTTCAAAACTCCAACATTTTTTTTTTTTTTTACCTCTTCAAAACTCCAACATTGATTTTTTGTTACTTTTTTTACCTCTTCAAAACTCCACAATTTTTTTTTTTACCTCTTCAAAACTCCAACTTTTTTTTTTTTTTTTTTTACCTCTTCAAAACTCCAACATTGATTTTTTGTTCCTTATTTTACCTCTTCAAAACTCAAATTTTTTTAATTTTTTTTTTACCTCTTCAAAACTCCACAACATTTTTTTTTTTTTTTACCTCTTCAAAACTCCAACATTGATTTTTTGTTCCTTTTTTTACCTCTTCAAAACTCAAATTTTTTTTATTTTTTTTTTACCTCTTCAAAACTCCACAATTTTTTTTAAATTTTTTTTTTACCTCTTCAAAACTCAATTTTTTTTTTTTACCTCTTCAAAACTCCACAATTTTTTTTTTTTTTTTTTTACCTCTTCAAAACTCCAACTTTTTTTTTTTTTACCTCTTCAAAACTCCAACTTTTTTTTTTTTTACCTCTTCAAAACTCCAACTTTTTTTTTTTTTTTTTACCTCTTCAAAACTCCACAATTTTTTTTTTTGCTTTTTTTTACCTCTTCAAAACTCCAATTTTTTTTTTTTTTTTTTTACCTCTTCAAAACTCCAACTTTATTTTTTTTTTACCTCTTCAAAACTCCAACTTTATTTTTTTTTTACCTCTTCAAAACTCCAACATTGATTTTTTGTTCCTTTTTTTACCTCTTCAAAACTCCAATTTTTTTTTTTAATTTTTTTTTACCTCTTCAAAACTCAATTTTTTTTTTTTACCTCTTCAAAACTCCAACTTTTTATTTTTTTTTTTACCTCTTCAAAACTCCAACATTGATTTTTTGTTCCTTTTTTTACCTCTTCAAAACTCAATTTTTTTTTTTTTTTTACCTCTTCAAAACTCCAACTTTTTATTTTTTTTTTTACCTCTTCAAAACTCCAACATTGATTTTTTGTTCCTTTTTTTACCTCTTCAAAACTCAATTTTCTTTTTTTTTTTACCTCTTCAAAACTCCACAATTTTTTTTTTTTTTTTTTTTACCTCTTCAAAACTCCAACTTTTTTTTTTTTTTTTTTTACCTCTTCAAAACTCCAACATTGATTTTTTGTTCCTTATTTTACCTCTTCAAAACTCAATTTTTTTTTTTTTTTTTTACCTCTTCAAAACTCCACATTTTTTTTTTTTTCTACCTCTTCAAAACTCCTAAATTTTTTTTTTTTTTACCTCTTCAAAACTCCAACATTGATTTTTTGTTCCTTTTTTTACCTCTTCAAAACTCCACAATTTTTTTTTTTTGTTTACCTCTTCAAAACTCCTACATTTTTTTTTTTTTACCTCTTCAAAACTCCACAATTTTTTTTTTTTTTTTTTTTTTTACCTCTTCAAAACTCCACAATTTTTTTTTTTTTTTTTTTTTTACCTTTTCAAAACTCCAACATTGATTTTTTGTTCCTTTTTTTACCTCTTCAAAACTCAATTTTTTATTTTTTACATCTTCAAAACTCCAACTTTTTTTTTTTTTTTTTACCTCTTCAAAACTCCAACATTGCTTTTTTGTTCCTTTTTTTACCTCTTCAAAACTCAATTTTTTTTTTTTTTTTACCTCTTCAAAACTCCACAATTTTTTTTTTTTTTACCTCTTCAAAACTCCACAATTTTTTATTTTTTTTTACCTCTTCAAAACTCAAATTTTTTTTTTTTTTTTACCTCTTCAAAACTCAAAATTTTTTATTTTTTTTTTAACTCTTCAAAACTCCACAACTTTTTTTTTTTTTTTTACCTCTTCAAAACTCCACAACTTTTTTTTTTTTTTTACCTCTTCAAAACTCCACAATTTTTTTTTTTTTTTTTTTTACCTCTTCAAAACTCCAACTTTATTTTTTTTTTTACCTCTTCAGAACTCCAAAATTTTTTTTTTTTTTTTTACCTCTTCAAAACTCCACAATTTTTTTTAATTTTTGTTTTTACCTCTTCAAAACTCAATTATTTTTTTTTACTTCTTCAAAACTCCACAATTTTTTTATTTTTTTTTTTACCTCTTCAAAACTCCACAATTTTTTTTTTTTTTTACCTCTTCAAAACTCCAACTTTTTATTTTTTTTTTTACCTCTTCAAAACTCCAACATTGATTTTTTGTTCCTTTTTTTACCTCTTCAAAACTCAATTTTTATTTTTTTTTTTACCTCTTCAAAACTCCACAATTTTTTTTTTTTTTACCTCTTCAAAACTCCACAATTTTTTTTAATTTTTTTTTTACCTCTTCAAAACTCAATTATTTTTTTTTACCTCTTCAAAACTCCACAATTTTTTTATTTTTTTTTTTACCTCTTCAAAACTCCACAATTTTTTTTTTTTTTACCTCTTCAAAACTCCACAATTTTTTTTTTATTTTTTTTTTACCTCTTCAAAACTCAATTTTTTTTTTTTACCTCTTCAAAACTCCACAATTTTTTTTATTTTTTTTTTTACCTCTTCAAAACTCCAACATTTTTTTTTTTTTTTACCTCTTCAAAACTCCAACATTGATTTTTTGTTACTTTTTTTACCTCTTCAAAACTCCACAATTTTTTTTTTTACCTCTTCAAAACTCCAACTTTTTTTTTTTTTTTTTTTACCTCTTCAAAACTCCAACATTGATTTTTTGTTCCTTATTTTACCTCTTCAAAACTCAAATTTTTTTAATTTTTTTTTTACCTCTTCAAAACTCCACAACATTTTTTTTTTTTTTTACCTCTTCAAAACTCCAACATTGATTTTTTGTTCCTTTTTTTACCTCTTCAAAACTCAAATTTTTTTTATTTTTTTTTTACCTCTTCAAAACTCCACAATTTTTTTTAAATTTTTTTTTTACCTCTTCAAAACTCAATTTTTTTTTTTTACCTCTTCAAAACTCCACAATTTTTTTTTTTTTTTTTTTACCTCTTCAAAACTCCAACTTTTTTTTTTTTTACCTCTTCAAAACTCCAACTTTTTTTTTTTTTACCTCTTCAAAACTCCAACTTTTTTTTTTTTTTTTACCTCTTCAAAACTCCACAATTTTTTTTTTTGCTTTTTTTTACCTCTTCAAAACTCCAATTTTTTTTTTTTTTTTTTTACCTCTTCAAAACTCCAACTTTATTTTTTTTTACCTCTTCAAAACTCCAACTTTATTTTTTTTTTACCTCTTCAAAACTCCAACATTGATTTTTTGTTCCTTTTTTTACCTCTTCAAAACTCCAATTTTTTTTTTTAATTTTTTTTTACCTCTTCAAAACTCCAACTTTTTTTTTTTTTTTTTACCTCTTCAAAACTCCAACATTGATTTTTTGTTCCTTTTTTACCTCTTCAAAACTCAATTTTTTTTTTTTTTTTACCTCTTCAAAACTCCACAATTTTTTTTTATTTTTTTTTTTACCTCTTCAAAACTCAATTATTTTTTTTTACCTCTTCAAAACTCCACAATTTTTTTTATTTTTTTTTTTACCTATTCAAAACTCCACAATTTTTTTTTTTTTTTACCTCTTCAAAACTCCAACATTGATTTTTTGTTCCTTTTTTTACCTCTTCAAAATTCAATTTTTTTTTTTTTTTACCTCTTCAAAACTCCACAATTTTTTTTTTTTTTACCTCTTCAAAACTCCACAATTCTTTTTATTTTTTTTTTACCTCTTCAAAACTCAATTATTTTTTTTTTACCTCTTCAAAACTCCACAATTTTTTTATTTTTTTTTTTACCTCTTCAAAACTCCACAATTTTTTTTATTTTTTTACCTCTTCAAAACTCCACAATTTTTTTTAAATTTTTTTTTTACCTCTTCAAAACTCAATTTTTTTTTTACCTCTTCAAAACTCCACAATTTTTTTTATTTTTTTTTTTACCTCTTCAAAACTCCAACATTTTTTTTTTTTTTTACCTCTTCAAAACTCCAACATTGATTTTTTGTTACTTTTTTTACCTCTTCAAAACTCCACAATTTTTTTTTTTTTTTTTTACCTCTTCAAAACTCCAACTTTTTTTTTTTTACCTCTTCAAAACTCCAACTTTTTTTTTTTTTACCTCTTCAAAACTCCAACTTTTTTTTTTTTTTTTTACCTCTTCAAAACTCCACAATTTTTTTTTTTTGCTTTTTTTTACCTCTTCAAAACTCCAATTTTTTTTTTTTTTTTTTTACC
>NW_028258778.1:0-37262 GCF_982586985.1 Callionymus lyra
ATGAGAGTCCAGGTGTGGTCAGCATGGATCTGCTGAATGAGGCCCCACCACGTCTCTAACACTGGTCACCTGATCATGTCTCCACTTACTTTGCTCTCCATCCACAGCCAGGACTTTCCTGACCTTGTACATCATCATGGCCGCCGTCGCTGCCTCCGCTCTGGTGCTCACAGTGGTTGGATACTTCATCTACAAGAAGAAGAAGAAAGGTGAGAGTTTGTGATTTGATCCAGATCATCTCCAGATACTGGAGAGAAAGAATAGAAGGTCAAAGAAGGTCAGCAGAGATGAGAAGAGGTCAGAGGAACTCTTCTATGTTCATCTTCTTCAGGTGTAATTTGTCCTCTTTCTTTCCATTTCAGGCGACTCTGACTCGTCTTGTAAGTACATGATCTTGTCTCAGCTCAGATGTTGACCATGTGACAGAGTGCTAGCATGCTAGCATCAGTGTTGACACTAGTTTCATCTGCTGGTGAGAAGCACACAAGCTAACAGGGTTTGTGATCTTACAGCGGCCCCCAGCTCGGAGCTGGACCATCTGAAGGATCCGCCCGTGGACAGAGACTAAAGTCAGTGGATGATAATTGTCACTTTTCTTCAAGACTCACTTCACGCATGATTTTACAAGTTGATACATTTTTCTGTCTCCGTGTTTCAGGAGGAATCGACCAAGAAACGTCTTTTTCTTCTGAGACTCTGCAGACGTCAGAGCTGCTGATCTTTGTTCCTTCACTGGAAATGTGTTTGAAACTCACATCAGGATGTCATGTGATCTGAGCCGTTATGAAAACTACACACACACACAGATAAATGCACACACACGATTCTGTACCACACAAATACACTCACACACACAAACACTCACACACATGCTTCACTTTAACACAAATAAATGCACACACACAAACACTCACAAACATGCTTCTCTAAAACACAATAATGCACTCACTCACAATCACACACAAACACACACATGCTTCACCATCACACAAGGATGCACACACATGCATCTTTGACACACAAAAATGCACTCACAAACAACTGCAAACACACACGAATGCTTTACCAAAGCAAAAAATGCACAAACACGCACACACACAAAAAAGCAATCACACACAATGACAAACACACACACATGTGCTTTACTACTACACAGAAATGCACACACATAAATACTTAAACACATGCTTCTCTGGCGCAACAAAAGCACTAACACACAATAACTAACGCACACACACAGATGTCTCTGTAGACAAAATGATACACACACGGAAAATATATACAGACAAACAGAGTCTAAAAACAGGTACTGACACACAAAATCAGGCACACATGCCCAAACACACTCACGGAAACAGTTGAACAAACCTGAAAATAGGCGCACACACAAATAAAAGATTGTTATTTATGTAAATATGATTGTGTATATATTATATAGCGCAGATTTATCTTTTATTCTATTTCTCGTTTTTATTTCTGGGTGTTTTTATTTCTCTTGCTGCTGTTAAACCGAATTTCCCCTCGCGGGACTAATAAAGGTTTTCTGATTCTGATTCTGATTCTGATCAAATAACAAACAGAAGTACAAACATGCAAAAACCAAAACGGAAAAAAAATCAGACACACATTGACAAATTTATGAATGTGTAGACACACACACACACATACACACACACACACAAGTACACGCACAGACAGTTTTGTGTTCATGTAATAGTTTGTGTGTTTTCTTCCTGGTGTGTAGACACTAGTTAATGAAGCGTCAGTTGTGATGTCAGAGGTGAAGAATCTTGTCAAACATAGTTGAACTGCTGCTTCATTTCTTGTGTGTTTTGATCTTCAAATAAATGGACAGAAAACGTCCACATGTGTTTGGACTCCAAATGTTCAGTAAAGTCACTTGTCATTGAGGGTCAGTGGAGGCTCAGAAAGAATCCATTTGTGCAGCTGTTATGAAAGGTCAACATCTCTGACCTCTCCTTCTGTTTCCTGATCAACTCATGTCCTAAATATGACTGTATTGCTTTGATCAACTCGTCTTGTGCTGAACAGGTGCACATAAGTTGTGTCCACTTTTGTGTAGAAGAAAAATCCAGAAGAGCTTGTGCCGACAATTCACATGTAGAAACTTGATTCAAAGTTTCCTGCTGAGTCGGCTGAATGTGTTTGTGGAGGTTTGCTCTCTGACCTGCTTCTCTCAAGTCAAACTTCATCAGGTTACACAACCATGAGACGCCGATCTCACGCCACACCTGTGCCGCCATCTTAGATCCCGCCAGAGCTCAAATGTGCAACACTGACGACACATTTGGACAGGTGTGGTGAGACGCCCAGTGTGGATGTTTGACTCCGCCCCCCGAGCACCTGCACCAGTCAGGTGTGCCTCTATGAGACTTGTGTGTCACGCCCTCACTGCACTCAACTGCTTTCTGTTTGCAGCGTGGAAGAGGACACCACAACAATCCACCTAGATCGCCCCCTAGCTGTGAGTCGCTCACCTAAGTCAACATTTTTATAATTGAAAAAACGTTTTCATTTTAACATCAAACACAACTCTTGTTCAAATGTATTTTCCCTTGTATTAAGCTATATTGTTTAATGTTTACAATTGTTTGTAATGCATAATAAAATAACCTGATATAGTTGTTTTAATTTCATGGCAATGATCACAGTTTAGATTAATTTCGTTTTTTATTCTACATTTTGTTTCGTCAACAGTATTTAATTTGACCTCATTATAAATTGTCCACCGCTGGTCAAGACGTGTTTTTTTATTTGCTGTGATATGGATGTGTTACGTTACAAGTCATTTACAAACGTGAGTTCATCATCATGCAGGTCCAAACCAAGACAACTGTGATACAAGATACTTTTAATCTGGTCCTGGTGAAGACTGAGCAAATGCTTTAGTTCCACAATTCAGACAGAAAACATTCTCAGGCACACGTTTCACCAGAATCACAGGAAATAGAATAGATCGTCAACAGGAAGTCGTAGTCGTTCTCAGTCACATGTTCATAGTTGGATTCACGACAAGTCAGATAAAGCGTTTAGAGATGGTGAACGTTCCTTCTCCAGAGTGTGTGTGTGGCTGAAGCCATTAGCTCTGCAGTCGTCACAGGACAGAGCTGAGGTCTGGTCCTGGCAGC
The DNA here is from genome assembly GCF_982586985.1 of Callionymus lyra. Classification (NCBI taxonomy): domain Eukaryota; kingdom Metazoa; phylum Chordata; class Actinopteri; order Syngnathiformes; family Callionymidae; genus Callionymus; species Callionymus lyra. Next base: position 3,150 of record NW_028258778.1, read on the forward strand.
TGCACTGGACGGGTCAGCTTCTGCACGGCTCCTCCTCGCCTTTATCTGCCGCCACGTCGCTCAGGTAGGTCGCCTCAGACTGATGGACAAAATAAAAGTATAATTTCCTGTTTGAAATACATCGTTTATGTCCGTCTTGCATGTTTACAAACCACTCGGGGTGTGAGAAAAAGTTGATACATCAATATATACAGATGTTTCTCTGAGCCGGCTGCAGAGTTTCCTTCCACAAATGGCAGAGAAGACAAGAGACTGAAGCAGCAGATGGAAGAGTTGAGATGGTTAGTGTTGATTTGTGTTCTTGAATTCAAACGTGGAGCTCACTCTAAATCTCATGACTTGTGTGAACATCTTCAGGAGGTGGCGTTGGTGGAACTAAGTGGGTCTGAGAGTGACTATGTATGTAGACTCTTCAGAGTCGTGGGATTCTGAGGATGAAAGCAGCATCACGGAGCAGAACCTGGAGCTGCCGGGACACAAGAGGTCAAAAATCATACCCAGTATTCAAGTTGTGGATCCAGAGGAGAAGTAAACTGACAAAGACTTAAAAGAAATAAACCCAGACCTGAGGATTGTGTGAGTCTCTGACAGGGAACTCCAGCAAAACTAATCCCTGATCTCTGTGACAGGCTGATGTGACCAGAAGAGCAGAGATGTTCTGATGAAGCTTCATGAAGCAGTGTCATTATTTTCAGAGTCCATTAGATGGCAGTCTCTCCACTTCGTTCCTTCCTTTGTTTTTAACAATTTAATACTTAATGGTCAGATTAACTGAGTTCTGAGGAGAAACATTTGCGATTTTTAACTTCAGGGTCTGTTTGCTAGAACTAGATCTAAGGTGTGGTTGAAACAGTCAACAATCAAGACAATTGATTCTATTATGGAATTGAACGTAGTTGTCAAGCTGTCATGAACCATATCCACATGGATGTTAAAGTCAACAACAATTATAACTTGACATGATTCAAGCACCAGGCTGCATGAATATATTACTGGTGTGTTTCAGTGCAGGTCACATGGAAAGCATTGGTGAATGCATCGTTCTTTTTCAGAGTCAGGGTCAAGAGAGGTTATCCATAGAATCATATATATCATCATATAGAGTGTCACACATCATTGTAGAACCTTGGTTACAGAGATAACCTTTTGATTATAAATACATGTTGTGTATAAACTATGAAACTACAAAGTATGTTTTCTAGTCTCATATCTTTGAAATCAAATGAATGACAGTAACATTTTAAAATTCAAAAACTATGCATCCGTCACTGTAATGGTTTGGTGTGAGGATGGAGTGTGATGTTGGTGCAGAGTTAAGTTAAGACTATACTTTCAGGGATCATTTCTATAGTTCTTAACTTAAGAAATGTGTTTGTAAAGTGTTTGGTGTCACTAACCATGATGAAGAGTTGTGATATTCCTTCCTGAGTGTGAAGCAGACAGAGAATAATGATTCACTTCATATGTTCTCTGTCATTGATGATCCTTCTTTACTTCCTTGTGCAGTATTGAGAGGAATATGATCAGAGTGGTTGTTGTGTTCAAGACAATATACTATTAAGTGACATTTTTAATGTAATTCTTTATAACTTTTAACAAAAATAAAAATGTATTTTCATATTAATGTAAAGACTATAGTTTGTAGGTCTTTTTGTCTTTGTTGAAATTGATATTAAAAAATATCCAAACCTCTGTGGTGCTCGTCTGTAACATCTCTCTTGTACTGAAGCCTTGACGACAACAATTGTTCTGGAAAAATGAAAAGACACTGTTTCATGAAGCTTCACCAGACCATCACTAGTATTTGGATATTTTAAGTTTGTCATTTTGGAACAAGATGTGGACAAAGACCATTGAGCGTCATTTGCTTCTTTAAAATGAACAAACATTTTTTTTACTATAACTCTGAAAAGGAACCCATTATTCTAAAATGAATCACAACTGTTGAACAACATGAGGCTGAGTAGAAAATTAGTATTTCACCTGAACTAAATTGCTTTTACCATTTAGCAGAACAAACAACCACTCTGATCGTATTCCTCCTCTCAATACTCCTAAAGGAAGTAAAGAAGTAAGTCATTTGTATTTATATAGCGCTGATCATCAATGACAGTGAACATATGAAGTGAATCATTATTCTCTGCATTATCATTTTTTCACTGATAGCGGTTGATTTTATTGCCCATATATGAGACAAACATACTTTGTACGTTTCACACGGTTTCAAAATCAACAGGTTATTTTTGTTTCCATGGTTCTACAAAGACATGTGACACTCTCTATAGGAGGATTTTATGGATCTCTTGGCCCTGACTCACTGTTTCAACCACACCTTAGATCTTGTTCTAGCAAACAGACCTGAAGTTAAAACAACAAATGTCTCTCCTCAGAACTCAGTTTTGTCTGACCATCAAGTATTAAATGTGTTCTATGTATGTAGAATCCTGCTGATAAATTCTTGAGGAGCGTGATATTACTTTTTCAATTTAAAATATTTGTATCGAGCACAAGTATGCAATACAGGCATTCCAGGCAATGTTGGTCTGATGTAAAGGCAACTATGTAAATATGCAGACACAGCAATGTTACGTATATGCTCTTTTTTTTTCTTTTTTTTTCAAGAGACAGTAAATTCAGAAAAATAATCTATTGCAATACCAAAGAAACAACAACAACAGAGTGTACATATAGAAACAAAAAAAACACATAAAACAATGAAAAATAAAGGTCAAGACAAAATCAATCCCTCCTGTATCACTGCTGTATTTAGACAGAGCTTTACCTTGTAATTTAAATGAACATGTTGATTGAAGATTAAACCAATTGTAAATATTTACAGGGTCTTAATCTGAATAATTAAAAAAGTTTGCATTCAACTTTTATCATTTAGTTCTAGTGATGTTCTGGATCATGGAGATCTTTTAAGGCCCTTGTATATGAATTGTTTGGCATTTGAATTTTCTGCTCCTGCACTCTGCTCAATTCATGAGTAAAAAAAAAATCAATTTTTGGAACAAATCATTTAATCGATTGTCGAGAAACGAAACAAATGCTTTGAGACACCATTTCAAATGGAATCTAGATAGAACTGCTCAAGGATTGTCAAGTTCAGAACACTCTTGCTTTCAGTACAATTGTTCTGGTGGTTGTGATCCAGTTGTGGGTTCGACTCCAGCCCAAGAAACATCAAAGTTCTTCGGTTTAAATAAAATACTTGGGAAGAAGTAATGTGACCTTCCTTGGTGAAAGTTTGTGTTGTTTCTCCACTGAAGGTCATTCTAAAGTCGTTCATTAAAAGTTGGGAAATGACATGACATCAATTTAAATACAGTTGGTGCTGAAATACTTTGTAAAATAGAGCTACTATAACACAAGTTGTCCACAATGATTGATTTTAAACTTTTTTAAAGAATTTAAGTGTTAACTTGAACTTTTTCTTCTAATCTTTGCCTATGAGGTTTTGTTGTTGTTGGAGTTTGTTGCTCATTACCATCTGGATCCACCGATACTAATGGATTTTTTTTAATTTATTTAATTTTTCAGAACAAAATGGTACATTCAAGTATAAAGTATTGAGTGGAAAAGAAAGATGAAATATATGAAGAAATGCGAAATAATAATAAAATAAAATATATTTAAAAAAAACACACCCCAGGGAGCATACCCATCAAACTAGTTACTTTACAAAATACTTATATTTTTCAAGAGTTAGAAAAAGAAAATCAATAAATGCATTGAAGCAGGGCAAATATGGAAAATAAAATGACATATTTCCTTTAATTAAATTGCTTCTAATTGGTTTGACATATTCTGTCCATTTGGTCCATATCTCGTAGAACTTGTTCATATCTGTTTGGAGTGCAAAGGATAACTTCTCCATCTTATAGATGTCGTAAACGATGTCTATCCAGTTCTGTCGTGGGTGGTTCAACTTGTAACCACTTCCTCGTGATACATTTTTTACTTGCTGCCAACAATATGAAAAGCAATTTCTTGTCTCCATTATTACAGTTTTCTATTGGTTAGTCACCCAGGTACATGTTTTCACCTTTACAGGGAAGATTCACACCAAAAATGTTGTTTAAATGGCTGTGGATCTCTGTCCAAAAAGCTTTGATTCCACTTCAGCTCCAAAACACATGCCAGTGATTTGCTCCATTATACCCGCAAAGTCTCCAACATGCTTCATCCGTGCCCATGTGTATTTTTGAATGGGTGAGATAAAAAATGGAATAATATTCTTCCAACAGAACTCCCGCCATGTATTTGATCTTGTTGAAAACCATTGTAGATGATACATTTTTTTCCCAGCTCTCATTTGTGATTGATATATCTCCATCTTTTTCCCATCGCTGCTTTATATATCCTGTGTTCTCTTGTTTAGATTGTCGAATTCCTTTGTACAATTTAGATACTATTTTATTGCTATTATTTGCCTCCAATAATGAAATGAAAATCTCTAGTAATCCTTTTCCACATGCATCAATTGGCTTTTTCAAATTTTGATTAAAATAATTTCTGACTTGTAAGTATCTGTAAAAATCCTCTTTTTCTTAAGGTTTTCAAAACTCTGAAAATTCCCTTTGTGAATAAATGATTGATAATCAGTTAAACCTTTTGAGATCCAAGTCTTAAATCTGCCGTCCCTTTTATTGGGCACAAAATCGGAGTCAAAAGCACACCACCTCAAGATCCTCGGGGAATCCCCTAGGTGGCAGGACTTGACCAATTCTTGCCAAGATTTTAGGAAAATCCTTAAAAAGTATAGTAGTAAAAAAGGAGTAAGTAGTAAAAGTATGATCTGCAACCTTCATTTCATCCTGTAGCTTGTTCTCTGCTATGAGAGCAATCAATGGAACACCATTTACGCTAGAACCTTCCAAGTTCTTCCAACCTGCAGTGTAAGATCTTGAACAGAGACAGATTAAGGGCCTCAACTGTGCTGCATGGTAATAATGTTGAAGGCAGGGCAGGCCCATACCTCCCTTCTCTTTACTTAACTGCAGTGTTTTATATCTGACCCTGGGTTTGTTCTCCTCCCACACAAATCTTGAAATTAATCTGTCCCATTCTATAAATTGTTTTGGTGGAATTTTGACCGGGAGACATTGAAAATGATATAATATTCGTGGCAGAATATTCATCCTGATGGAGTCTATCCTTGAGTGAAGATTTAAATATGGTATAGTTGCCCATCTTTGTAAATCCAACTTAATTCTTTCACTCAAAGGTCCATAGCTGATGTCATACAGTCTCAGCAAGTCTCTAGGTAGTGACACCCCTAAATATTAGAATTTTGCATCCCATTTCCAGTTATACATATTCCTGATTTTTCATGGTGGGTCATAGTTCAGTGTTAGAAGTTGGGTTTTATCAATATTAATTTTGTAGCCTGATAGTAGACCGTATTCTTTTAGCATCTCCATCACTTGTGTCTGAGAAGGTTGTGTTATGGTCAACAATAAATCATCAGCAAACAACGCAAGCTTTTGCTCCCCCGTGGACATCATGACTCCTTGGATTTCTGTCCTCTGCCTTATCCATTGACCCAGAGGTTCTATGAAAATGGCAAACAATAGTGACGCACAACACCCCTGTCAGTTTCCTCTCTTCAGAACAAATGATTTTGTTAAATATCCATTCATTTAATTCTAGCCATTGGTGTTTTGTACAATGCTGCAAAAGTATCAATTATAGTATCATGAAATCCAATTTTTGCTAAAACTTAATATAAAAATGACCAACTTACTGAGTCGAACGCCTTTTCTGCGTCCAGACTCAGTAACAGCGTTTCCAAGTTTTGATTCCCAGCTTGTCTTATAATGTGTAATGCTCTCCTGATGCTATCTTGAGTTTGTCTATTTCCAACAAAGCCTGTCTGGTCCTCATGAATTAATTTAGGTAAGATTGGTTCAATTCTTCTTGTTAGTATGGAGGTGGACAGTTTATGATTAATGTTCAAAACGCTCACAGGACAGTAATTCCCAGATTCCATATTATCTTTCCCTTCTTTGGGAATGACAGATATGATCGCCTCGCTCCATGAGGTACAACTTTATGTTCTAAAACCCAGTTAAATGTTCTCAGGAGTGTAGTAGTTAGTTGATCTTGCATTATTTTGCACCACTCGGAGGTAAATCCATCTGTTCAGGGGGATTTCCCTCCTTTTAATCTTTTAATTGCTGATCAAAGTTCATTTTTTATGTTAATTTTTAGTTTTGTTCATTGTTAACCATTAGAAGCTCAATATGGGATAATAATTTGTCAATCTGGTGGACATTAGCTGTTTGAGGTTGAGAATAGAGCTTTTCATAACATTTTAAGAAACATTTCTGAATGTTTTGTTGATTCGTTTCCACTTTTTTAGTTGTGCGGTCTCTTGTGTCTGACTTGCCATTAGATGAGTCCATTTTGGGGTTAAGTCGAAGATTGAAGTCGCCCCCACAAATCAACATCCCTTGGCTTTTTGTTGTCATTATTTCAAGTAAACGTTTAAAGAAGGACTAGTCACTCCCAGGTGGAACATACACGTTAAAGAAACTCACCAAATCATCTTCAACTTTACCTGTAATTGTTATAAATCTACCTTCATTATCTTTATACTCTGAGATGTGCTGGTAATTGAGTGTGTTATTTATGAGGATTGTCACTCCCCTCCTTCTTCCTGAACTGTGAGAAGCATAATAGACGTGTTTAAATCCCGATTTATTCAGTTTACCATGTTCTATGTCATCAAGATGTGTTTCTTGTAAGAAAGCAATGTGCATTTTATCTTTCTCAAGTTTTGACAATATCTTCGCCCTTTTAACTGCGTTGAGTACGCCGTTAATATTGAACGGAACAATATTTATTGATCTTTTATCCATTACTGGTGTCCTTTTTGAACAATTTCACAAAACTGGTATGCTCCCTCCCCCCTCAAAAACCAAAAACAAATAAACAAAGCCAGAAAATCTAACAAACTCAATATTACATTCAACTTAATAAACAACTTGAGTGACTCTCAAAGGAGGGTCTCAGGAACTGACATGCAAGTGTGACGTCGTATCTCCATTTTCTCAGATCCTCCGTTGCTTCCTCCACTGTAGCGTAGGTTCTGGTTCCGTCTTTGTATTTCACTCGTAGTCTGGCCGTGAAGAGAGTCTGAAATTGAACTTGGTTTTCCTTCAGGACTTTGCGCACCTCTGCATACTCGCACCGCTGTTTGATGATGGCTGGAGGATAATCTTGATCCATGTTTATTTGGTTAGATTTCCAGGAGAATCCTCTGCTCTGCCACACCTTGGGAAGAATCGACTCTTTCGTTGAGAAACTCAGAAACTTGACGATGATGGAGGTCTAGTGGACCGGTGCGCTCTCTCCATCCTCAGCTCCTCTGCTTTCTGTCATCCCAAGTCCTTCACGAAGCAAGTTCTCCACAAAAGTTATCATGGAGGATGACTCCTCAGCCCCCTCCGGAACGCCATAGATCCGTATTCTTTTCTTCTTTTCTCTTCTAGATCGACTTTCCAAGTCCACCATCTTCTCCTCGACTCTCGCGTGTAGCTTTAGCATCTCCGTATAAACTTCCTCGACGTTCTGAAGCCTTTCTTCTGCCGTCACCATCCGTCCCTCTGCCTCTTCCATCCTTGTATTTAGCTCCGACATCTCTTCTTTTAATGATTGAAATTGAGTTTTACTTTCCTGTCAGAACCCTCTCAGTTCTTGCAGGATGAGATCCATGTCGGCCATGTTGGCTCCTAGCTTCGTTGTCTGCGCCGCTACAGGTGTTTTCTCTGTCCTTCGAAACACGTCTTTCGGGTCCAAATCACGGAAGAATGCTTGACCCCTTTGTTTAAAATGTGAATTCTTTAGAAATGTCTCTGTTTGTGGGGGTTATTTAGTAAATTTATCAGGTTCTATTGAGAGCTTCTTCTCAACATCACATTGATGTTCACCCAGATGCTCCTGACAATGCTTATTGTTTATGTTTAACTTTGACATTCAATCACCACTCTGATCATATTCCTCTCAATACTGCACAAGGAAGTAAAGAAGGATCATCAATGACAGAGAACATATGAAGTGAATCATTATTCTCTGTCTGCTTCACACTCAGGAAGGAATATCACAACTCTTCATCATGGTTAGTGACACCAAACACTTTAGTAACACATTTCTTAAGTTAAGAACTATAGTAAGTAAGTAAGTAAGTAATATTTATTTATATAGCGCTTTTCGAGACCAGGGTCACAAAGCGCTTAGACAATCAAAACAATACTCAAAAAAGTACATACTTTAAAGATCAAGATAATACTGAGAACAACACAGGAGTTCGAGAAATTCAAGGAAAAGCCTGAACAAATAGAAACGTCTTAAGATGTTTCTTAAAGGAGTCAGTAGGTCCATCAAGAGCAAAGAGAGAAGAAGATCGTTCCAAAGCTTAGGAGCAACAGCCTGAAAAGATTTCTCTCCTCTGGCCCTGAGCCGTGTGCGTGGAACCATAAGTAGATTCTGATCCACAGACCTCAGAGCCTGAGCTGGGGTGTAAGGCTGGATCAGATCAGTGATGTAAGGAGGAGCCTGACCATGAATAGATCTGAAAGTAAGAACCAGAATTTTAAAGTTGATCCTGAAAGAAACTGGAAGCCAGTGAAGAGAAATGATCCCTGAAAGTATAGTCTTAACTGCTGTCAGTCAAAGAATGAAACTACATCACATGGTCACATGTCTTCACTGACAGTGCAGTTTAATAAAAGACAAAGATCAACTGTTGGATTTTTTTTTCATACAGACACTAAAAATGGACAAAAAGATAACTTGAACAATATTTCAGAAAGAAAGAAAGTCAAATTATTTGTAAAATATTATTTAATCCAAATTAGTATTCAAATACCTTTTTTAAATTTGTTTCATAAACAAACACTTCTCATGAGGTATTTCTTGATTGTGTTTTTTAATGAATGTATAGTCTTCCTGTAAATGTCACTGTGGAGTGTCAGTTACATTTTTAGATACATTTTACATTCATGTTTGTATTTACTCTAAAACACAGTCTTTTTTTGCTCATATACTTGCAATTTAATGAATGAAAAATGTTTTTAATAAACCATCACTTTAGTAGTTTGGTGTGAGGATGGAGCGTGATGTTGGTGCAGAGTTAAGTTAAGACTATACTTTCAGGGATCATTTCTATAGTTCTTAACTTAAGAAATGTGTTTGTAAAGTGTTTGGTGTCACTAACCATGATGAAGAGTTGTGATATTCCTTCCTGAGTGTGAAGCAGACAGAGAATAATGATTCACTTCATATATTCTCTGTCATTGATGATAGAAATAGAAATAGAAATAGAAAAAGCTTTATTCATCCCCAGAGGGGAAACACACTTTCACAACAGCGCAGTTGAAAAAAATAAAGTGCAAGGAAAAAAGAAATAATAAAAGAGATAATACAAAATAAAACAATCTTAAGAATATACAAATTATTTACAAAATTAGAAATTTGACACTATTAACAAAATAAAATAGAATAAAAATAAAATAAAATAGAAATAAAAAACGGAAAAAAATAAAATAAAAAGCACACGAGAAGAAAAACACACTACGGATTAGCATCAGGATATTTAAAGTAGAGAGTTAAATATCCTGACACCAGTTGGGATGAAGGACCTTCTATAACGCTCCGTCCTACACTGGGGGTGCCTGAGCCACTGAAGGAGCTGCTCCTCCACGGTCAGGTGCAGTGGGTGAAGAGCGTTGTCCCTGATGGAGGATAGTCTGGAGAGTGTCCTCCTCTCTCCCACCTCCTCCACCGAGTCCAGCGAGCGGCCCAGGACAGAGCCGGCCCTCGTGACCAGCCTGTTCAGTCTCTTCCTGTCCCGGTCCGTGCTGCTGCTCCCCAGCAGACCACAGCGTAGTGGATAGCAGAGGCTACCACGGAGTCATAAGAGGTCCTTAAAAGTGGTCTGCACACTCCGAAGGACCTCAGTCTCCCCAGGAGGTGGAGGCGACTTCGGCCCTTCTTGTACACGGCGTTGATGTGTGTGGACCAGTTCAGTTTATTGTTGAGGTGAACACCCAGGTATTTGAAGCTGTCCACCAGCTCAATGTCCGAGCCCTGGATGCTCACCGGTTGATGTGGTGGGGACTTTTTCCTGAAGTCAATCACCATCTCCCTTGTCTTACCGGTGTTTAAGCAAAGGTAGTTGCTCTCACACCAGTCAACAAAGTCCTTGATGACTGACCTGTACTCCAGCTCGCCCCCCCCAGACACGCAGCCCACAATGGCCGAGTCGTCAGAAAACTTCTGGAGGTGACAGCTGCTGGAGTCATAGGTAAAGTCCGCCGTGTAGAGGGAAAAAAGGAAAGGTGACAGCACTGTCCCTTGAGGCACCCCGGTGCTGCAGATGGTCACCTCAGACCTGCAGTCCTGCAGCCTCACATACTGCGGCCTGTTGGTGAGGTAGTCCATCGTCCATGCTGCCAGCTGTGTCCCAACTCCTGCGTCCTCCATCTTCTTCCTTAGCAGCGCCGGCTGGATGGTGTTGAAAGCACTTGAGAAGTCAAAAAACATGACTCTCACAGTGCTACCGGCGGCTTCCAGGTGAGTCAGTGCCCGGTGCTGCAGGTAGATGACGGCGTCGTCCACCCCCATCTTTGGCCTGTAGGCGAACTGCAGCGGATCCAACGCAGAGCTCACCGTCGTGCGTAGCTCGCGGAGTACCAGTAAGGATCATCAATGACAGAGAACATATGAAGTCAATCATTATTCTCTGTCTGCTTCACACTCAGGAAGGAATATCACAACTCTTCATCATGGTTAGTGACACCAAACACTTTACAAACACATTTCTTAAGTTAAGAACTATAGGAATTTAATTTAGTCTTAATTTAACTTAACTCTGCACCAACATCACACTCCATCCTCACACCAAACTATTATAGTTATGGTTGATTTTGTATTTTAGTTGAACAAACATGATACTGTGTGATTCACATTAAATACAGAACTTGAAATGTATTTACAAATCAAACACATGCACCACAATACTTTCAAACTAGGTTTCTACATTATTTAAAAAACACACGTCGTAAAGTCAATATTAGAATAAACAAATGTCAATTAATAATATACTTTGTAAGTATTCTTCATGAAGCAGTGTCATTGTTTTTCCACTAGATGGCGGTCTCTGCACTATTCTCCATTGTTTTGAACAATTTTTCTAATGAAACATCACATCATTTTTAAACTGATGGCGCCACCTACTGACCTCTAAACAACATGACACTGTTTCATTTGCCTTTATCAACACATCACTATTAAACACACAACATGAAATGTATGTTTATATCAAACACATCAACCATAAAGCTTTCAAAGTAAGTTCCTACATTATTACAAAACATGGAGTAAAGTTAATATTATAAGAAACAAATGTCATTTAATGAATAATGTTGAGTAAAATATTATTTATTTCTGTGAACTACACTACAAAGAACAGTTTGTGGTCAACATTAGAACAGAGAGCAGAGTCAGCATTTCTTCAGTTTGTTGTAGAGCCAACCAGTTGAGGAACCAGTGATTTGTTGGAGCTTCTGGTGCCACTAAAATCAACCTCAAACCCTCGAGCCTCACTGTTCTCAAGAGGAAAGAGGAAACACTGGTGGAAAACCATAGAAAAGCCTTGGTCGGCACAATGGATGATCAAAAACCTTCATCCCAAGAGTAGGCTTGTCTGACTGAAAGAGAAGACTGTGTTCTCGTCCTGGACAAAGTGCAGAATGAGACAATATTTACACTTTTAAAATGGAAAACCAACACTCTGATCATATTCCTCCCCTCAATACTGTGAACTTACATATTAATCCAAATGAAAGTTCAACACATGCACCAAAATGTTCACATTGAGTGTTTAAACCAACCATGTGGAAATGTTTAATGTTTCATCTTGACAAAGAAACAAAAGTGAGAAGAATTATTTTCAATAAACTATCATCAAGAACAATTTCTAGTCGAAGTGTGTCAGGAAACTTGTAGATTCATAACTTTGTTGGCAGCATTACAGACTCAACACAACACGCTCAAAAGATATTCAGTCAGGGAAGAATCATTGTGGCAGATAAGGACAATCACCATGAACGGATACTGATCACATTTATTTGTGTGTAAAAACAAAACCTGATTGAAAATGTTAATTAAAATGGATTTAAAGACATTTTGATGAAGTTAAATAATGTAGCTTATTAGACAACTTTATTTCTGTATGAGATTTATCAACTAAAAAAACAATCAAATATTGTATACTTTAAGTAAAAATGATATATTTTAATTCTATAATTCAACCTGAAAGTTACTTTTTTTATTTTCTCCACTGCTTATATCCCCACTTTCAACCTGCTGTTGCCTGAGACCTTTACTTTCTCTGACAGGTTTACTTTTGAGGGCCAGTTCATGCTAAGGTTTGTGGGTAAATAGTACCAAGAACAGGCAGTTTTACTTCCTGTGAGACCATACAATGTTGGAGAGATCGTAGAGCACCAAGAGCTCACTGACCAGGAGGGAACTGAAGATAGTTCAAGTGTTTTTTTAACTACAGAAAGTCTGTCCGTAAAATAATGATAAAAATGGTTCTTGAATTGATGAAAATGACTGAAAATCATTCAAATGTATTTACTGTTTGAGCTCAATGTCATGTTTGAACCACTAGAGGGAACTAGAAGCTTTTCTCGTCTCCACAAAAAACTCGTTTATTTTTTACTTTCATAGTAATATTTTAGAAAAACTTTTTTTCTGAATAAAAGAGAATAGAAAGGAAGGAAAGAAAGTTTATACATATATATGTCAAAATAAAAAGCAATTCAATCCACTTTTATTTCTCTTCACTTTAATTTGACACTCCTGGTATTCCATAGTTCACATTCTGCGTGACTTTAAGGTTCAGAAGAACGACTCTAAGAAATAATAATAAAGTTTAAAGTGGAGTTTTTGTCACAGAAAATAGTCGTAATAACATGTTTGGTTTACTTTGACTTTCCATCTGGACGTGACGTCACACTGAATCCTCATTGGCTCAGATATTTCTTCCTGCGTCTGTTGTTTACTTTCACTTGTACTTCGTTCGTCGACCTGAAGACTTGTTGGATCCTAGTCTCCAGAAAAGAGCTGAAGATGAAGAAGGTGTTGTTTGTGCTTGTTGTGTGGATCCACAGCTCAACTGCGAGTGAGTCTCCTTCCTCCACTTTCATGTGTTCACACCTGCGTCACCTTTTATTTCTCCAAATACTCTTCACTACAACCTTCATGACCTTTTCACTCTCAGAGGAGTCAAAGTGTTTCACTGATTCACTTTTCATCTCAGAACCGTGAAGAAGTCGTACACAGAAAAGTAGATCCGAGCTCAATGTCAGGTGCTCACCTGGTGGCGCTGTTGAGTCACTTCTGTTGATTGACGGAGGAACTTGTTTGACGCTGAACAGAAAGTGACTCCAGAGTTTTGCTTCATGAGCTGATCACTTGTTTTTAAACGATGCTGCCATCAGGAGATTCATTGACTCACAAGAAGAGCTTTTACAATTTTCATTGATTTGACTTTAGTAAACAAGTCTATCATGAACTAAAATGAGGAAATAAAAACAAAGAAAGTGTCGCATTTCTTAAGTGCGCATGTTCAGACAACCTTGTAGCTCAGCTCACTTCAACATATTATCACATCTCACAGTTTATTGGAGCAACTCAGTGAAGCAGCTGCTCTGAACTTGTGTTTGGACTTAAAATATCTAAATGAAACATTTACAATCATGTTGAACAGTAATCTTCAGAAACATGTTATTTATAAACTGATATAAACTCATGTTATTTAAGTTCATCATTAACCTTAATGTCCTTCAATGATCTTTATTCTATCAATCATTCTTCGATTTGTTCCATGAACTTGGTTTTAATATTTTATTATCTATGCGTTTTTTAAAAACAATTTCAATTTAGTTGTTTGATCTTTTTCAACATTGTTGCTCCTGTTTCTTCTTAATTCATCCATTTATTCTTTTAATTCTCTTTATTCCTTATTTGTTTTATTATGAATATTTATTACATTTCAGATTGTTATTAATATTAATCGTTTCTTCTTCTTCTTCTTCTATAGTTGTGTCCCAGTTAGCCAGGGTTCTTGGAGAGTGAAGTGTGAAGGATGTTCTGCTGGTGTCCGTGTGTGGACGTGAACTTTGTGTCACTGCTGACTGTCCCTCTGTTCTTCACCTCTTTGTCTTTGTAGAAGATGTGATTGTTCTGCTGCATCACAACGTTGTGTCATCAGAACCAGAGAAGATCTAAACTTTGTTTTTGTGTCTCACAGTGATTCACACGATGCAGTTTTTCATCACTGCGTCTGCTGGAGTTAAAAACTTCCCAGAGTTTGTTTGTGTCACTTATGTGGACGGAGTTGAAGTGGAACACTACGACAGCAACACCAGGAGAAATGTACCCAAACAAGACTGGATGATCCAGGTCACAGCAGATGATCCTCAGTACTGGGAGAGAGAGACAAATATCTTAAATAACCATCAGCAGGCCCAGAAGATCAACATTGAAATAGTAAAACAGAGATTCAACCAAACTGGAGGTTTGTTGTCTTTAAATCAATGTTTGACCTTAAACTGAATCATGTTCAACCTTTTTACATCCTGAACCATCAATCTTGTATACAGAGTAGATCAGAGGAGGAAACTGGAGTAGATCATACAAGTTCAGAGAAGGAGAGAAGATCACAGTGGAGTATTAAACAGTGGAGTAGATCGCAATGGAGTATTAAACAGTGGAGTAGACCACAGTGGAGTAGATCACAGTGGAGTATTAAACAGTGGAGTAGACCACAGTGGAGTATTAAACAGTGGAGTAGATCACAGTGGAGTATTAAACAGTGGAGTAGATCACAGTGGAGTATTAAACAGTGGAGTAGATCACAGTGGAGTATTAAACAGTGGAGTAGATCACAGTGGAGTATTAAACAGTGGAGTAGATCACAGTGGAGTATTAAACAGTGGAGTAGATCACAGTGGAGTATTAAACAGTGGAGTAGATCACAGTGGAGTATTAAACAGTGGAGTAGATCACAGTGGAGTATTAAACAGTGGAGTAGATCACAGTGGAGTATTAAACAGTGGAGTAGACCACAGTGGAGTATTAAACAGTGGAGTAGACCACAGTGGAGTATTAAACAGTGGAGTAGATCACAGTGGAGTATTAAACAGTGGAGTAGACCACAGTGGAGTATTAAACAGTGAAGTAGATCACAGTGGAGTAGATCACAGTGGAGTATTAAACAGTGGAGTAGACCACAGTGGAGTATTAAACAGTGGAGTAGATCACAGTGGAGTATTAAACAGTGGAATAGATCACAGTGGAGTAGATCACAGTGGAGTATTAAACAGTGGAGTAGATCACAGTGGAGTATTAAACAGTGGAGTAGATCACAGTGGAGTATTAAACAGTGGAGTAGATCACAGTGGAGTAGATCACAGTGGAGTATTAAACAGTGGAGTAGATCACAGTGGAGTATTAAACAGTGGAGTAGACCACAGTGGAGTATTAAACAGTGGAGTATTAAACAGTGAGGTAGATCACAGTGGAGTAGATCACAGTGGAGAATGAAACAGTGGAGTAGATCACAGTGGCGTATTAAAGAGTGGAGTAGACCACAGTGGAGTATTAAACAGTGGAGTAGACCACAGTGGAGTATTAAACAGTGGAGTAGATCACAGTGGAGTATTAAACAGTGGAGTATACCACAGTGGAGTATGAAACAGTGGAGTAGACCACAGTGGAGTATTAAACAGTGGAGTAGACCACAGTGGAGTATTAAACAGTGGAGTAGATCACAGTGGAGAATGAAACAGTGGAGTAGATCACAGTGGAGTATTAAACAGTGGAGTAGACCACAGTGGAGTATTAAACAGTGGAGTAGACCACAGTGGAGTATTAAACAGTGGAGTAGATCACAGTGGAGTATTAAACAGTGGAGTAGACCACAGTGGCGTATTAAACAGTGGAGTAGACCACAGTGGAGTATTAAACAGTGGAGTAGATCACATTGGAGTATTAAAAAGTGGAGTAGACCACAGTGGAGTATTAAACAGTGGAGTAGACCACAGTGGAGTATTAAACAGTGAAGTAGATCACAGTGGAGTATGAAACAGTGGAGTAGATCACAGTGGAGTAGATCACAGTGGAGTATTAAACAGTGGAGTAGACCACAGTGGAGTATTAAACAGTGGAGTAGACCACAGTGGAGTATTAAACAGTGGAGTAGATCACAGTGGAGTAGATCACAGTGGATTATTAAACAGTGGAGTAGACCACAGTGGAGTATTAAACAGTGGAGTAGACCACAGTGGAGTATTAAACAGTGAAGTAGATCACAGTGGAGTAGATCACAGTGGATTATTAAACAGTGGAGTAGACCACAGTGGAGTATTAAACAGTGGAGTAGATCACAGTGGAGTATTAAACAGTGGAGTAGATCACAGTGGAGTAGATCACAGTGGAGTATTAAACAGTGGAGTAGACCACAGTGGAGTATTAAACAGTGGAGTAGATCACAGTGGAGAATGAAACAGTGGAGTAGATCACAGTGGAGTATTAAACAGTGGAGTAGATCACAGTGGAGTATTAAACGGTGGAGTAGATCACAGTGGAGTATTAAACAGTGGAGTAGATCACAGTGGAGTATTAAACAGTGGAGTAGATCACAGTGGAGAATGAAACAGTGGAGTAGATCACAGTGGAGTATTAAACAGTGGAGTAGATCACAGTGGAGTAGATCACAGTGGAGTATTAAACAGTGAGGCAGATCACAGTGGAGTAGATCACAGTGGAGAATGAAACAGTGGAGTAGATCACAGTGGAGTATTAAACAGTGGAGTAGATCACAGTGGAGTATTAAACAGTGAAGTAGATCACAGTGGAGTAGACCACAGTGGTGTATTAAACAGAGGAGTAGATCACAGTGGAGTATTAAACAGTGGAGTATTAAACAGTGAAGTAGATCACAGTGGAGTAGATCACAGTGGAGTATTAAACAGTGAAGTAGATCACAGTGGAGTAGACCACAGTGGTGTATTAAACAGAGGAGTAGATCACAGTGGAGTATTAAACAGTGGAGTAGATCACAGTGGAGTATTAAACAGTGGAGTAGACCACAGTGGAGTATTAAACAGTGAAGTAGATCACAGTGGAGTAGATCACAGTGGAGTATTAAACAGTGGAGTAGATCACAGTGGAGTATTAAACAGTGGAGTAGACCACAGTGGAGTATTAAACAGTGAAGTAGATCACAGTGGAGTATTAAACAGTGGAGTAGATCACAGTGGAGTATTAAACAGTGGAGTAGATCACAGTGGAGTATTAAACAGTGGAGTAGATCACAGTGGAGTAGATCACAGTGGAGTATTAAACAGTGGAGTAGACCACAGTGGAGTATTAAACAGTGAAGTAGATCACAGTGGAGTATTAAACAGTGGAGTAGATCACAGTGGAGTATTAAACAGTGGAGTAGACCACAGTGGAGTATTAAACAGTGAAGTAGATCACAGTGGAGTATTAAACAGTGGAGTAGATCACAGTGGAGTATTAAACAGTGAAGTAGATCACAGTGGAGTAGATCACAGTGGAGTATTAAACAGTGGAGTAGATCACAGTGGAGTATTAAACAGTGGAGTAGACCACAGTGGAGTATTAAACAGTGGAGTAGACCACAGTGGAGTATTAAACAGTGAAGTAGATCACAGTGGAGTATTAAACAGTGGAGTAGATCACAGTGGAGTATTAAACAGTGGAGTAGACCACAGTGGAGTATTAAACAGTGAAGTAGATCACAGTGGAGTATTAAACAGTGGAGTAGATCACAGTGGAGTATTAAACAGTGGAGTAGATCACAGTGGAGTATTAAACAGTGGAGTATTAAACAGTGGAGTAGATCACAGTGGAGTATTAAACAGTGGAGTAGATCACAGTGGAGTATTAAACAGTGGAGTAGATCACAGTGGAGTATTAGACAGTGGAGTAGATCACAGTGGAGTATTAAACAGTGGAGTAGATCACAGTGGAGTATTAAACAGTGGAGTAGATCACAGGGGAGTATTAAACAGTGGAGTAGATCAGGTCTCACTCTGGTTTCTCTCTCAGGTGTTCACATCTTTCAGAGGATGAACGGTTGTGAGTGGGACGATGAGACTGGAGAGGTCAAAGGTTATGAACAGTACGGCTATGATGGAGAAGACTTCATCGTGTTTGACCTTCAGACTCTGACCTGGGTCGCTCCGAGTCCTCAGGCCGTCATCACCAAACACAAGTTGGACCAGGATGAAGGCTTGAATAAATATAATCAGTTCTATTACACCCAGCAATGTCCAAATGAACTGAAGAACTTTGTGAAGTTTGGGAGCAAAACCTTGATGAGAACAGGTAGTTCCATGACCTTCTTCTCCTTCTTCTCTCTTTCCTCCTTCTCTCCCTCCTCTCTCTCCTCATGTCCTCTCTCTCTCTCTCTCCTCTTACCTTCTTTTCCTCACCTCCACCCCTGTCCTCCCTCCTCCTCCTCTCCTTCATTCTCTGTCCATCCTTTGACTTTCTCTCTGAAGTGTGGTGTCTCTCCCTTCAGAGCGTCCACGAGTGTCTCTCCTCCAGAAGACAGCCAGCTCTCCGGTCACCTGCCACGCTACAGGCTTCTACCCCGACAGAGCCATGTTGTTCTGGACCAAAGACGGAGAGGAGCTGCACGAGGACGTGGAACACGGAGAGATCCTCCCCAACCCTGACGGAACCTTCCAGAACATGGTGGACCTGAAACTCCCGTCTGACGACTGGTCCAGGTACGAGTGTGTGTTTCAACTGGACGGCATTCCGGAAGACGTGGTCACCAAACTGGATCCGTCAAACATCCTGACCAACGGTAAGAGTCTTCAGAACCTTCTTGGTGTCTCCAGAGGTTTCTTTCATCCAGATGAGAGTCCAGGTGTGGTCAGCATGGATCTGCTGAATGAGGCCCCACCACGTCTCTAACACTGGTCACCTGATCATGTCTCCACTTACTTTGCTCTCCATCCACAGCCAGGACTTTCCTGACCTTGTACATCATCATGGCCGCCGTCGCTGCCTCCGCTCTGGTGCTCACAGTGGTTGGATACTTCATCTACAAGAAGAAGAAGAAAGGTGAGAGTTTGTGATTTGATCCAGATCATCTCCAGATACTGGAGAGAAAGAATAGAAGGTCAAAGAAGGTCAGCAGAGATGAGAAGAGGTCAGAGGAACTCTTCTATGTTCATCTTCTTCAGGTGTAATTTGTCCTCTTTCTTTCCATTTCAGGCGACTCTGACTCGTCTTGTAAGTACATGATCTTGTCTCAGCTCAGATGTTGACCATGTGACAGAGTGCTAGCATGCTAGCATCAGTGTTGACACTAGTTTCATCTGCTGGTGAGAAGCACACAAGCTAACAGGGTTTGTGATCTTACAGCGGCCCCCAGCTCGGAGCTGGACCATCTGAAGGATCCGCCCGTGGACAGAGACTAAAGTCAGTGGATGATAATTGTCACTTTTCTTCAAGACTCACTTCACGCATGATTTTACAAGTTGATACATTTTTCTGTCTCCGTGTTTCAGGAGGAATCGACCAAGAAACGTCTTTTTCTTCTGAGACTCTGCAGACGTCAGAGCTGCTGATCTTTGTTCCTTCACTGGAAATGTGTTTGAAACTCACATCAGGATGTCATGTGATCTGAGCCGTTATGAAAACTACACACACACACAGATAAATGCACACACACGATTCTGTACCACACAAATACACTCACACACACAAACACTCACACACATGCTTCACTTTAACACAAATAAATGCACACACACAAACACTCACAAACATGCTTCTCTAAAACACAATAATGCACTCACTCACAATCACACACAAACACACACATGCTTCACCATCACACAAGGATGCACACACATGCATCTTTGACACACAAAAATGCACTCACAAACAACTGCAAACACACACGAATGCTTTACCAAAGCAAAAAATGCACAAACACGCACACACACAAAAAAGCAATCACACACAATGACAAACACACACACATGTGCTTTACTACTACACAGAAATGCACACACATAAATACTTAAACACATGCTTCTCTGGCGCAACAAAAGCACTAACACACAATAACTAACGCACACACACAGATGTCTCTGTAGACAAAATGATACACACACGGAAAATATATACAGACAAACAGAGTCTAAAAACAGGTACTGACACACAAAATCAGGCACACATGCCCAAACACACTCACGGAAACAGTTGAACAAACCTGAAAATAGGCGCACACACAAATAAAAGATTGTTATTTATGTAAATATGATTGTGTATATATTATATAGCGCAGATTTATCTTTTATTCTATTTCTCGTTTTTATTTCTGGGTGTTTTTATTTCTCTTGCTGCTGTTAAACCGAATTTCCCCTCGCGGGACTAATAAAGGTTTTCTGATTCTGATTCTGATTCTGATCAAATAACAAACAGAAGTACAAACATGCAAAAACCAAAACGGAAAAAAAATCAGACACACATTGACAAATTTATGAATGTGTAGACACACACACACACATACACACACACACACAAGTACACGCACAGACAGTTTTGTGTTCATGTAATAGTTTGTGTGTTTTCTTCCTGGTGTGTAGACACTAGTTAATGAAGCGTCAGTTGTGATGTCAGAGGTGAAGAATCTTGTCAAACATAGTTGAACTGCTGCTTCATTTCTTGTGTGTTTTGATCTTCAAATAAATGGACAGAAAACGTCCACATGTGTTTGGACTCCAAATGTTCAGTAAAGTCACTTGTCATTGAGGGTCAGTGGAGGCTCAGAAAGAATCCATTTGTGCAGCTGTTATGAAAGGTCAACATCTCTGACCTCTCCTTCTGTTTCCTGATCAACTCATGTCCTAAATATGACTGTATTGCTTTGATCAACTCGTCTTGTGCTGAACAGGTGCACATAAGTTGTGTCCACTTTTGTGTAGAAGAAAAATCCAGAAGAGCTTGTGCCGACAATTCACATGTAGAAACTTGATTCAAAGTTTCCTGCTGAGTCGGCTGAATGTGTTTGTGGAGGTTTGCTCTCTGACCTGCTTCTCTCAAGTCAAACTTCATCAGGTTACACAACCATGAGACGCCGATCTCACGCCACACCTGTGCCGCCATCTTAGATCCCGCCAGAGCTCAAATGTGCAACACTGACGACACATTTGGACAGGTGTGGTGAGACGCCCAGTGTGGATGTTTGACTCCGCCCCCCGAGCACCTGCACCAGTCAGGTGTGCCTCTATGAGACTTGTGTGTCACGCCCTCACTGCACTCAACTGCTTTCTGTTTGCAGCGTGGAAGAGGACACCACAACAATCCACCTAGATCGCCCCCTAGCTGTGAGTCGCTCACCTAAGTCAACATTTTTATAATTGAAAAAACGTTTTCATTTTAACATCAAACACAACTCTTGTTCAAATGTATTTTCCCTTGTATTAAGCTATATTGTTTAATGTTTACAATTGTTTGTAATGCATAATAAAATAACCTGATATAGTTGTTTTAATTTCATGGCAATGATCACAGTTTAGATTAATTTCGTTTTTTATTCTACATTTTGTTTCGTCAACAGTATTTAATTTGACCTCATTATAAATTGTCCACCGCTGGTCAAGACGTGTTTTTTTATTTGCTGTGATATGGATGTGTTACGTTACAAGTCATTTACAAACGTGAGTTCATCATCATGCAGGTCCAAACCAAGACAACTGTGATACAAGATACTTTTAATCTGGTCCTGGTGAAGACTGAGCAAATGCTTTAGTTCCACAATTCAGACAGAAAACATTCTCAGGCACACGTTTCACCAGAATCACAGGAAATAGAATAGATCGTCAACAGGAAGTCGTAGTCGTTCTCAGTCACATGTTCATAGTTGGATTCACGACAAGTCAGATAAAGCGTTTAGAGATGGTGAACGTTCCTTCTCCAGAGTGTGTGTGTGGCTGAAGCCATTAGCTCTGCAGTCGTCACAGGACAGAGCTGAGGTCTGGTCCTGGCAGCTGCACTGGACGGGTCAGCTTCTGCACGGCTCCTCCTCGCCTTTATCTGCCGCCACGTCGCTCAGGTAGGTCGCCTCAGACTGATGGACAAAATAAAAGTATAATTTCCTGTTTGAAATACATCGTTTATGTCCGTCTTGCATGTTTACAAACCACTCGGGGTGTGAGAAAAAGTTGATACATCAATATATACAGATGTTTCTCTGAGCCGGCTGCAGAGTTTCCTTCCACAAATGGCAGAGAAGACAAGAGACTGAAGCAGCAGATGGAAGAGTTGAGATGGTTAGTGTTGATTTGTGTTCTTGAATTCAAACGTGGAGCTCACTCTAAATCTCATGACTTGTGTGAACATCTTCAGGAGGTGGCGTTGGTGGAACTAAGTGGGTCTGAGAGTGACTATGTATGTAGACTCTTCAGAGTCGTGGGATTCTGAGGATGAAAGCAGCATCACGGAGCAGAACCTGGAGCTGCCGGGACACAAGAGGTCAAAAATCATACCCAGTATTCAAGTTGTGGATCCAGAGGAGAAGTAAACTGACAAAGACTTAAAAGAAATAAACCCAGACCTGAGGATTGTGTGAGTCTCTGACAGGGAACTCCAGCAAAACTAATCCCTGATCTCTGTGACAGGCTGATGTGACCAGAAGAGCAGAGATGTTCTGATGAAGCTTCATGAAGCAGTGTCATTATTTTCAGAGTCCATTAGATGGCAGTCTCTCCACTTCGTTCCTTCCTTTGTTTTTAACAATTTAATACTTAATGGTCAGATTAACTGAGTTCTGAGGAGAAACATTTGCGATTTTTAACTTCAGGGTCTGTTTGCTAGAACTAGATCTAAGGTGTGGTTGAAACAGTCAACAATCAAGACAATTGATTCTATTATGGAATTGAACGTAGTTGTCAAGCTGTCATGAACCATATCCACATGGATGTTAAAGTCAACAACAATTATAACTTGACATGATTCAAGCACCAGGCTGCATGAATATATTACTGGTGTGTTTCAGTGCAGGTCACATGGAAAGCATTGGTGAATGCATCGTTCTTTTTCAGAGTCAGGGTCAAGAGAGGTTATCCATAGAATCATATATATCATCATATAGAGTGTCACACATCATTGTAGAACCTTGGTTACAGAGATAACCTTTTGATTATAAATACATGTTGTGTATAAACTATGAAACTACAAAGTATGTTTTCTAGTCTCATATCTTTGAAATCAAATGAATGACAGTAACATTTTAAAATTCAAAAACTATGCATCCGTCACTGTAATGGTTTGGTGTGAGGATGGAGTGTGATGTTGGTGCAGAGTTAAGTTAAGACTATACTTTCAGGGATCATTTCTATAGTTCTTAACTTAAGAAATGTGTTTGTAAAGTGTTTGGTGTCACTAACCATGATGAAGAGTTGTGATATTCCTTCCTGAGTGTGAAGCAGACAGAGAATAATGATTCACTTCATATGTTCTCTGTCATTGATGATCCTTCTTTACTTCCTTGTGCAGTATTGAGAGGAATATGATCAGAGTGGTTGTTGTGTTCAAGACAATATACTATTAAGTGACATTTTTAATGTAATTCTTTATAACTTTTAACAAAAATAAAAATGTATTTTCATATTAATGTAAAGACTATAGTTTGTAGGTCTTTTTGTCTTTGTTGAAATTGATATTAAAAAATATCCAAACCTCTGTGGTGCTCGTCTGTAACATCTCTCTTGTACTGAAGCCTTGACGACAACAATTGTTCTGGAAAAATGAAAAGACACTGTTTCATGAAGCTTCACCAGACCATCACTAGTATTTGGATATTTTAAGTTTGTCATTTTGGAACAAGATGTGGACAAAGACCATTGAGCGTCATTTGCTTCTTTAAAATGAACAAACATTTTTTTTACTATAACTCTGAAAAGGAACCCATTATTCTAAAATGAATCACAACTGTTGAACAACATGAGGCTGAGTAGAAAATTAGTATTTCACCTGAACTAAATTGCTTTTACCATTTAGCAGAACAAACAACCACTCTGATCGTATTCCTCCTCTCAATACTCCTAAAGGAAGTAAAGAAGTAAGTCATTTGTATTTATATAGCGCTGATCATCAATGACAGTGAACATATGAAGTGAATCATTATTCTCTGCATTATCATTTTTTCACTGATAGCGGTTGATTTTATTGCCCATATATGAGACAAACATACTTTGTACGTTTCACACGGTTTCAAAATCAACAGGTTATTTTTGTTTCCATGGTTCTACAAAGACATGTGACACTCTCTATAGGAGGATTTTATGGATCTCTTGGCCCTGACTCACTGTTTCAACCACACCTTAGATCTTGTTCTAGCAAACAGACCTGAAGTTAAAACAACAAATGTCTCTCCTCAGAACTCAGTTTTGTCTGACCATCAAGTATTAAATGTGTTCTATGTATGTAGAATCCTGCTGATAAATTCTTGAGGAGCGTGATATTACTTTTTCAATTTAAAATATTTGTATCGAGCACAAGTATGCAATACAGGCATTCCAGGCAATGTTGGTCTGATGTAAAGGCAACTATGTAAATATGCAGACACAGCAATGTTACGTATATGCTCTTTTTTTTTCTTTTTTTTTCAAGAGACAGTAAATTCAGAAAAATAATCTATTGCAATACCAAAGAAACAACAACAACAGAGTGTACATATAGAAACAAAAAAAACACATAAAACAATGAAAAATAAAGGTCAAGACAAAATCAATCCCTCCTGTATCACTGCTGTATTTAGACAGAGCTTTACCTTGTAATTTAAATGAACATGTTGATTGAAGATTAAACCAATTGTAAATATTTACAGGGTCTTAATCTGAATAATTAAAAAAGTTTGCATTCAACTTTTATCATTTAGTTCTAGTGATGTTCTGGATCATGGAGATCTTTTAAGGCCCTTGTATATGAATTGTTTGGCATTTGAATTTTCTGCTCCTGCACTCTGCTCAATTCATGAGTAAAAAAAAAATCAATTTTTGGAACAAATCATTTAATCGATTGTCGAGAAACGAAACAAATGCTTTGAGACACCATTTCAAATGGAATCTAGATAGAACTGCTCAAGGATTGTCAAGTTCAGAACACTCTTGCTTTCAGTACAATTGTTCTGGTGGTTGTGATCCAGTTGTGGGTTCGACTCCAGCCCAAGAAACATCAAAGTTCTTCGGTTTAAATAAAATACTTGGGAAGAAGTAATGTGACCTTCCTTGGTGAAAGTTTGTGTTGTTTCTCCACTGAAGGTCATTCTAAAGTCGTTCATTAAAAGTTGGGAAATGACATGACATCAATTTAAATACAGTTGGTGCTGAAATACTTTGTAAAATAGAGCTACTATAACACAAGTTGTCCACAATGATTGATTTTAAACTTTTTTAAAGAATTTAAGTGTTAACTTGAACTTTTTCTTCTAATCTTTGCCTATGAGGTTTTGTTGTTGTTGGAGTTTGTTGCTCATTACCATCTGGATCCACCGATACTAATGGATTTTTTTTAATTTATTTAATTTTTCAGAACAAAATGGTACATTCAAGTATAAAGTATTGAGTGGAAAAGAAAGATGAAATATATGAAGAAATGCGAAATAATAATAAAATAAAATATATTTAAAAAAAACACACCCCAGGGAGCATACCCATCAAACTAGTTACTTTACAAAATACTTATATTTTTCAAGAGTTAGAAAAAGAAAATCAATAAATGCATTGAAGCAGGGCAAATATGGAAAATAAAATGACATATTTCCTTTAATTAAATTGCTTCTAATTGGTTTGACATATTCTGTCCATTTGGTCCATATCTCGTAGAACTTGTTCATATCTGTTTGGAGTGCAAAGGATAACTTCTCCATCTTATAGATGTCGTAAACGATGTCTATCCAGTTCTGTCGTGGGTGGTTCAACTTGTAACCACTTCCTCGTGATACATTTTTTACTTGCTGCCAACAATATGAAAAGCAATTTCTTGTCTCCATTATTACAGTTTTCTATTGGTTAGTCACCCAGGTACATGTTTTCACCTTTACAGGGAAGATTCACACCAAAAATGTTGTTTAAATGGCTGTGGATCTCTGTCCAAAAAGCTTTGATTCCACTTCAGCTCCAAAACACATGCCAGTGATTTGCTCCATTATACCCGCAAAGTCTCCAACATGCTTCATCCGTGCCCATGTGTATTTTTGAATGGGTGAGATAAAAAATGGAATAATATTCTTCCAACAGAACTCCCGCCATGTATTTGATCTTGTTGAAAACCATTGTAGATGATACATTTTTTTCCCAGCTCTCATTTGTGATTGATATATCTCCATCTTTTTCCCATCGCTGCTTTATATATCCTGTGTTCTCTTGTTTAGATTGTCGAATTCCTTTGTACAATTTAGATACTATTTTATTGCTATTATTTGCCTCCAATAATGAAATGAAAATCTCTAGTAATCCTTTTCCACATGCATCAATTGGCTTTTTCAAATTTTGATTAAAATAATTTCTGACTTGTAAGTATCTGTAAAAATCCTCTTTTTCTTAAGGTTTTCAAAACTCTGAAAATTCCCTTTGTGAATAAATGATTGATAATCAGTTAAACCTTTTGAGATCCAAGTCTTAAATCTGCCGTCCCTTTTATTGGGCACAAAATCGGAGTCAAAAGCACACCACCTCAAGATCCTCGGGGAATCCCCTAGGTGGCAGGACTTGACCAATTCTTGCCAAGATTTTAGGAAAATCCTTAAAAAGTATAGTAGTAAAAAAGGAGTAAGTAGTAAAAGTATGATCTGCAACCTTCATTTCATCCTGTAGCTTGTTCTCTGCTATGAGAGCAATCAATGGAACACCATTTACGCTAGAACCTTCCAAGTTCTTCCAACCTGCAGTGTAAGATCTTGAACAGAGACAGATTAAGGGCCTCAACTGTGCTGCATGGTAATAATGTTGAAGGCAGGGCAGGCCCATACCTCCCTTCTCTTTACTTAACTGCAGTGTTTTATATCTGACCCTGGGTTTGTTCTCCTCCCACACAAATCTTGAAATTAATCTGTCCCATTCTATAAATTGTTTTGGTGGAATTTTGACCGGGAGACATTGAAAATGATATAATATTCGTGGCAGAATATTCATCCTGATGGAGTCTATCCTTGAGTGAAGATTTAAATATGGTATAGTTGCCCATCTTTGTAAATCCAACTTAATTCTTTCACTCAAAGGTCCATAGCTGATGTCATACAGTCTCAGCAAGTCTCTAGGTAGTGACACCCCTAAATATTAGAATTTTGCATCCCATTTCCAGTTATACATATTCCTGATTTTTCATGGTGGGTCATAGTTCAGTGTTAGAAGTTGGGTTTTATCAATATTAATTTTGTAGCCTGATAGTAGACCGTATTCTTTTAGCATCTCCATCACTTGTGTCTGAGAAGGTTGTGTTATGGTCAACAATAAATCATCAGCAAACAACGCAAGCTTTTGCTCCCCCGTGGACATCATGACTCCTTGGATTTCTGTCCTCTGCCTTATCCATTGACCCAGAGGTTCTATGAAAATGGCAAACAATAGTGACGCACAACACCCCTGTCAGTTTCCTCTCTTCAGAACAAATGATTTTGTTAAATATCCATTCATTTAATTCTAGCCATTGGTGTTTTGTACAATGCTGCAAAAGTATCAATTATAGTATCATGAAATCCAATTTTTGCTAAAACTTAATATAAAAATGACCAACTTACTGAGTCGAACGCCTTTTCTGCGTCCAGACTCAGTAACAGCGTTTCCAAGTTTTGATTCCCAGCTTGTCTTATAATGTGTAATGCTCTCCTGATGCTATCTTGAGTTTGTCTATTTCCAACAAAGCCTGTCTGGTCCTCATGAATTAATTTAGGTAAGATTGGTTCAATTCTTCTTGTTAGTATGGAGGTGGACAGTTTATGATTAATGTTCAAAACGCTCACAGGACAGTAATTCCCAGATTCCATATTATCTTTCCCTTCTTTGGGAATGACAGATATGATCGCCTCGCTCCATGAGGTACAACTTTATGTTCTAAAACCCAGTTAAATGTTCTCAGGAGTGTAGTAGTTAGTTGATCTTGCATTATTTTGCACCACTCGGAGGTAAATCCATCTGTTCAGGGGGATTTCCCTCCTTTTAATCTTTTAATTGCTGATCAAAGTTCATTTTTTATGTTAATTTTTAGTTTTGTTCATTGTTAACCATTAGAAGCTCAATATGGGATAATAATTTGTCAATCTGGTGGACATTAGCTGTTTGAGGTTGAGAATAGAGCTTTTCATAACATTTTAAGAAACATTTCTGAATGTTTTGTTGATTCGTTTCCACTTTTTTAGTTGTGCGGTCTCTTGTGTCTGACTTGCCATTAGATGAGTCCATTTTGGGGTTAAGTCGAAGATTGAAGTCGCCCCCACAAATCAACATCCCTTGGCTTTTTGTTGTCATTATTTCAAGTAAACGTTTAAAGAAGGACTAGTCACTCCCAGGTGGAACATACACGTTAAAGAAACTCACCAAATCATCTTCAACTTTACCTGTAATTGTTATAAATCTACCTTCATTATCTTTATACTCTGAGATGTGCTGGTAATTGAGTGTGTTATTTATGAGGATTGTCACTCCCCTCCTTCTTCCTGAACTGTGAGAAGCATAATAGACGTGTTTAAATCCCGATTTATTCAGTTTACCATGTTCTATGTCATCAAGATGTGTTTCTTGTAAGAAAGCAATGTGCATTTTATCTTTCTCAAGTTTTGACAATATCTTCGCCCTTTTAACTGCGTTGAGTACGCCGTTAATATTGAACGGAACAATATTTATTGATCTTTTATCCATTACTGGTGTCCTTTTTGAACAATTTCACAAAACTGGTATGCTCCCTCCCCCCTCAAAAACCAAAAACAAATAAACAAAGCCAGAAAATCTAACAAACTCAATATTACATTCAACTTAATAAACAACTTGAGTGACTCTCAAAGGAGGGTCTCAGGAACTGACATGCAAGTGTGACGTCGTATCTCCATTTTCTCAGATCCTCCGTTGCTTCCTCCACTGTAGCGTAGGTTCTGGTTCCGTCTTTGTATTTCACTCGTAGTCTGGCCGTGAAGAGAGTCTGAAATTGAACTTGGTTTTCCTTCAGGACTTTGCGCACCTCTGCATACTCGCACCGCTGTTTGATGATGGCTGGAGGATAATCTTGATCCATGTTTATTTGGTTAGATTTCCAGGAGAATCCTCTGCTCTGCCACACCTTGGGAAGAATCGACTCTTTCGTTGAGAAACTCAGAAACTTGACGATGATGGAGGTCTAGTGGACCGGTGCGCTCTCTCCATCCTCAGCTCCTCTGCTTTCTGTCATCCCAAGTCCTTCACGAAGCAAGTTCTCCACAAAAGTTATCATGGAGGATGACTCCTCAGCCCCCTCCGGAACGCCATAGATCCGTATTCTTTTCTTCTTTTCTCTTCTAGATCGACTTTCCAAGTCCACCATCTTCTCCTCGACTCTCGCGTGTAGCTTTAGCATCTCCGTATAAACTTCCTCGACGTTCTGAAGCCTTTCTTCTGCCGTCACCATCCGTCCCTCTGCCTCTTCCATCCTTGTATTTAGCTCCGACATCTCTTCTTTTAATGATTGAAATTGAGTTTTACTTTCCTGTCAGAACCCTCTCAGTTCTTGCAGGATGAGATCCATGTCGGCCATGTTGGCTCCTAGCTTCGTTGTCTGCGCCGCTACAGGTGTTTTCTCTGTCCTTCGAAACACGTCTTTCGGGTCCAAATCACGGAAGAATGCTTGACCCCTTTGTTTAAAATGTGAATTCTTTAGAAATGTCTCTGTTTGTGGGGGTTATTTAGTAAATTTATCAGGTTCTATTGAGAGCTTCTTCTCAACATCACATTGATGTTCACCCAGATGCTCCTGACAATGCTTATTGTTTATGTTTAACTTTGACATTCAATCACCACTCTGATCATATTCCTCTCAATACTGCACAAGGAAGTAAAGAAGGATCATCAATGACAGAGAACATATGAAGTGAATCATTATTCTCTGTCTGCTTCACACTCAGGAAGGAATATCACAACTCTTCATCATGGTTAGTGACACCAAACACTTTAGTAACACATTTCTTAAGTTAAGAACTATAGTAAGTAAGTAAGTAAGTAATATTTATTTATATAGCGCTTTTCGAGACCAGGGTCACAAAGCGCTTAGACAATCAAAACAATACTCAAAAAAGTACATACTTTAAAGATCAAGATAATACTGAGAACAACACAGGAGTTCGAGAAATTCAAGGAAAAGCCTGAACAAATAGAAACGTCTTAAGATGTTTCTTAAAGGAGTCAGTAGGTCCATCAAGAGCAAAGAGAGAAGAAGATCGTTCCAAAGCTTAGGAGCAACAGCCTGAAAAGATTTCTCTCCTCTGGCCCTGAGCCGTGTGCGTGGAACCATAAGTAGATTCTGATCCACAGACCTCAGAGCCTGAGCTGGGGTGTAAGGCTGGATCAGATCAGTGATGTAAGGAGGAGCCTGACCATGAATAGATCTGAAAGTAAGAACCAGAATTTTAAAGTTGATCCTGAAAGAAACTGGAAGCCAGTGAAGAGAAATGATCCCTGAAAGTATAGTCTTAACTGCTGTCAGTCAAAGAATGAAACTACATCACATGGTCACATGTCTTCACTGACAGTGCAGTTTAATAAAAGACAAAGATCAACTGTTGGATTTTTTTTTCATACAGACACTAAAAATGGACAAAAAGATAACTTGAACAATATTTCAGAAAGAAAGAAAGTCAAATTATTTGTAAAATATTATTTAATCCAAATTAGTATTCAAATACCTTTTTTAAATTTGTTTCATAAACAAACACTTCTCATGAGGTATTTCTTGATTGTGTTTTTTAATGAATGTATAGTCTTCCTGTAAATGTCACTGTGGAGTGTCAGTTACATTTTTAGATACATTTTACATTCATGTTTGTATTTACTCTAAAACACAGTCTTTTTTTGCTCATATACTTGCAATTTAATGAATGAAAAATGTTTTTAATAAACCATCACTTTAGTAGTTTGGTGTGAGGATGGAGCGTGATGTTGGTGCAGAGTTAAGTTAAGACTATACTTTCAGGGATCATTTCTATAGTTCTTAACTTAAGAAATGTGTTTGTAAAGTGTTTGGTGTCACTAACCATGATGAAGAGTTGTGATATTCCTTCCTGAGTGTGAAGCAGACAGAGAATAATGATTCACTTCATATATTCTCTGTCATTGATGATAGAAATAGAAATAGAAATAGAAAAAGCTTTATTCATCCCCAGAGGGGAAACACACTTTCACAACAGCGCAGTTGAAAAAAATAAAGTGCAAGGAAAAAAGAAATAATAAAAGAGATAATACAAAATAAAACAATCTTAAGAATATACAAATTATTTACAAAATTAGAAATTTGACACTATTAACAAAATAAAATAGAATAAAAATAAAATAAAATAGAAATAAAAAACGGAAAAAAATAAAATAAAAAGCACACGAGAAGAAAAACACACTACGGATTAGCATCAGGATATTTAAAGTAGAGAGTTAAATATCCTGACACCAGTTGGGATGAAGGACCTTCTATAACGCTCCGTCCTACACTGGGGGTGCCTGAGCCACTGAAGGAGCTGCTCCTCCACGGTCAGGTGCAGTGGGTGAAGAGCGTTGTCCCTGATGGAGGATAGTCTGGAGAGTGTCCTCCTCTCTCCCACCTCCTCCACCGAGTCCAGCGAGCGGCCCAGGACAGAGCCGGCCCTCGTGACCAGCCTGTTCAGTCTCTTCCTGTCCCGGTCCGTGCTGCTGCTCCCCAGCAGACCACAGCGTAGTGGATAGCAGAGGCTACCACGGAGTCATAAGAGGTCCTTAAAAGTGGTCTGCACACTCCGAAGGACCTCAGTCTCCCCAGGAGGTGGAGGCGACTTCGGCCCTTCTTGTACACGGCGTTGATGTGTGTGGACCAGTTCAGTTTATTGTTGAGGTGAACACCCAGGTATTTGAAGCTGTCCACCAGCTCAATGTCCGAGCCCTGGATGCTCACCGGTTGATGTGGTGGGGACTTTTTCCTGAAGTCAATCACCATCTCCCTTGTCTTACCGGTGTTTAAGCAAAGGTAGTTGCTCTCACACCAGTCAACAAAGTCCTTGATGACTGACCTGTACTCCAGCTCGCCCCCCCCAGACACGCAGCCCACAATGGCCGAGTCGTCAGAAAACTTCTGGAGGTGACAGCTGCTGGAGTCATAGGTAAAGTCCGCCGTGTAGAGGGAAAAAAGGAAAGGTGACAGCACTGTCCCTTGAGGCACCCCGGTGCTGCAGATGGTCACCTCAGACCTGCAGTCCTGCAGCCTCACATACTGCGGCCTGTTGGTGAGGTAGTCCATCGTCCATGCTGCCAGCTGTGTCCCAACTCCTGCGTCCTCCATCTTCTTCCTTAGCAGCGCCGGCTGGATGGTGTTGAAAGCACTTGAGAAGTCAAAAAACATGACTCTCACAGTGCTACCGGCGGCTTCCAGGTGAGTCAGTGCCCGGTGCTGCAGGTAGATGACGGCGTCGTCCACCCCCATCTTTGGCCTGTAGGCGAACTGCAGCGGATCCAACGCAGAGCTCACCGTCGTGCGTAGCTCGCGGAGTACCAGTAAGGATCATCAATGACAGAGAACATATGAAGTCAATCATTATTCTCTGTCTGCTTCACACTCAGGAAGGAATATCACAACTCTTCATCATGGTTAGTGACACCAAACACTTTACAAACACATTTCTTAAGTTAAGAACTATAGGAATTTAATTTAGTCTTAATTTAACTTAACTCTGCACCAACATCACACTCCATCCTCACACCAAACTATTATAGTTATGGTTGATTTTGTATTTTAGTTGAACAAACATGATACTGTGTGATTCACATTAAATACAGAACTTGAAATGTATTTACAAATCAAACACATGCACCACAATACTTTCAAACTAGGTTTCTACATTATTTAAAAAACACACGTCGTAAAGTCAATATTAGAATAAACAAATGTCAATTAATAATATACTTTGTAAGTATTCTTCATGAAGCAGTGTCATTGTTTTTCCACTAGATGGCGGTCTCTGCACTATTCTCCATTGTTTTGAACAATTTTTCTAATGAAACATCACATCATTTTTAAACTGATGGCGCCACCTACTGACCTCTAAACAACATGACACTGTTTCATTTGCCTTTATCAACACATCACTATTAAACACACAACATGAAATGTATGTTTATATCAAACACATCAACCATAAAGCTTTCAAAGTAAGTTCCTACATTATTACAAAACATGGAGTAAAGTTAATATTATAAGAAACAAATGTCATTTAATGAATAATGTTGAGTAAAATATTATTTATTTCTGTGAACTACACTACAAAGAACAGTTTGTGGTCAACATTAGAACAGAGAGCAGAGTCAGCATTTCTTCAGTTTGTTGTAGAGCCAACCAGTTGAGGAACCAGTGATTTGTTGGAGCTTCTGGTGCCACTAAAATCAACCTCAAACCCTCGAGCCTCACTGTTCTCAAGAGGAAAGAGGAAACACTGGTGGAAAACCATAGAAAAGCCTTGGTCGGCACAATGGATGATCAAAAACCTTCATCCCAAGAGTAGGCTTGTCTGACTGAAAGAGAAGACTGTGTTCTCGTCCTGGACAAAGTGCAGAATGAGACAATATTTACACTTTTAAAATGGAAAACCAACACTCTGATCATATTCCTCCCCTCAATACTGTGAACTTACATATTAATCCAAATGAAAGTTCAACACATGCACCAAAATGTTCACATTGAGTGTTTAAACCAACCATGTGGAAATGTTTAATGTTTCATCTTGACAAAGAAACAAAAGTGAGAAGAATTATTTTCAATAAACTATCATCAAGAACAATTTCTAGT
>NW_028258779.1:0-32500 GCF_982586985.1 Callionymus lyra
GAGTTTTGAAGAGGTAAAAAAAGGAACAAAAAATCAATGTTGGAGTTTTGAAGAGGTAAAAAAAAAAAAAGTTGGAGTTTTGAAGAGGTAAAAAAAAAAAAAAAAGTTGGAGTTTTGAAGAGGTAAAAAAAAAAAAAGTTGGAGTTTTGAAGAGGTAAAAAAAAAAAAAAAAAATTGTGGAGTTTTGAAGAGGTAAAAAAAGGAACAAAAAATCAATGTTGGAGTTTTGAAGAGGTAAAAAAAAAAAAAAAGTTGGAGTTTTGAAGAGGTAAAAAAAGGAACAAAAAATCAATGTTGGAGTTTTGAAGAGGTAAAAAAAAAAAAATGGAGTTTTGAAGAGGTAAAAAAAAAAAAAAAAAATTGTAGAGTTTTGAAGAGGTAAAAAAAAATAAAAAGTTGGAGTTTTGAAGAGGTAAAAAAAAAAAATAAAAAAAAATGTGGAGTTTTGAAGAGGTAAAAAAAGGAACAAAAAATCAATGTTGGAGTTTTGAAGAGGTAAAAAAAAAAAAAAATGTTGGAGTTTTGAAGAGGTAAAAAAAAAAAAAAAAAAAATTGTAGAGATTTGAAGAGGTAAAAAAAAAAAAAATGTTGGAGTTTTGAAGAGGTAAAAAAAAAAAAAATGTTGGAGTTTTGAAGAGGTAAAAAAAAAAAAAAAAAAAATTGTAGAGATTTGAAGAGGTAAAAAAAAAAAAATGTTGGAGTTTTGAAGAGGTAAAAAAAAAAAAAAAAAAAATTGAGTTTTGAAGAGGTAAAAAAAAAAAAAAAAAATTTGGAGTTTTGAAGAGGTAAAAAAAGGAACAAAAAATCAATGTTGGAGTTTTGAAGAGATAAAAAAAAAATAAAAAAAATTCAGTTTTGAAGAGGTAAAAAAAGGAACAAAAAATCAATGTTGGAGTTTTGAAGAGGTAAAAAAAAAAATCAATGTTGGAGTTTTGAAGAGGTAAAAAAAAAAAAAAAAAAAAGTTGGAGTTTTGAAGAGGTAAAAAAAAAAAAAAAAAAAGTTGGAGTTTTGAAGAGGTAAAAAAAAAAAAGTTGGAGTTTTGAAGAGGTAAAAAAAAAAAAAAAAAAAAATTGAGTTTTGAAGAGGTAAAAAAAAAAAAAGTTGGAGTTTTGAAGAGGTAAAAAAAGGAACAAAAAATCAATGTTGGAGTTTTGAAGAGGTAAAAAAAAAAAAAAAAAAGTTGGAGTTTTGAAGAGGTCAAATAAAAAAAAAGTTGGAGTTTTGAAGAGGTAAAAAAAAAAAAAAAAAAAAAATTGTAGAGTTTTGAAGAGGTAAAAAAAAAAAAAAAGTTGGAGTTTTGAAGAGGTAAAAAAAGGAACAAAAAATCAATGTTGGAGTTTTGAAGAGGTAAAAAAAAAAAAAAATGTTGGAGTTTTGAAGAGGTAAAAAAAAAAAAAAAAAAAATTGTAGAGATTTGAAGAGGTAAAAAAAAAAAAAATGTTGGAGTTTTGAAGAGGTAAAAAAAAAAAAAATGTTGGAGTTTTGAAGAGGTAAAAAAAAAAAAAAAAAAATTGTAGAGATTTGAAGAGGTAAAAAAAAAAAAAATGTTGGAGTTTTGAAGAGGTAAAAAAAAAAAAAAAAAAATTGAGTTTTGAAGAGGTAAAAAAAAAAAAAAAAAAATTTGGAGTTTTGAAGAGGTAAAAAAAGGAACAAAAAATCAATGTTGGAGTTTTGAAGAGATAAAAAAAAAATAAAAAAAAATTCAGTTTGAAGAGGTAAAAAAAGGAACAAAAAATCAATGTTGGAGTTTTGAAGAGGTAAAAAAAAAAATCAATGTTGGAGTTTTGAAGAGGTAAAAAAAAAAAAAAAAAAAGTTGGAGTTTTGAAGAGGTAAAAAAAAAAAAAAAAAAAGTTGGAGTTTTGAAGAGGTAAAAAAAAAAAAGTTGGAGTTTTGAAGAGGTAAAAAAAAAAAAAAAAAAAATTGAGTTTTGAAGAGGTAAAAAAAAAAAAGTTGGAGTTTTGAAGAGGTAAAAAAAGGAACAAAAAATCAATGTTGGAGTTTTGAAGAGGTAAAAAAAAAAAAAAAAAAGTTGGAGTTTTGAAGAGGTCAAATAAAAAAAAAGTTGGAGTTTTGAAGAGGTAAAAAAAAAAAAAAAAAAAAATTGTAGAGTTTTGAAGAGGTAAAAAAAAAAAAAAAGTTGGAGTTTTGAAGAGGTAAAAAAAAAAAAAAGTTGGAGTTTTGAAGAGGTAAAAAAAAAAAAAAGTTGGAGTTTTGAAGAGGTAAAAAAAAAAAAAAGTTGGAGTTTTGAAGAGGTAAAAAAAAAAAAAAAATTGAGTTTTGAAGAGGTAAAAAAAGGAACAAAAAATCAATGTTGGAGTTTTGAAGAGGTAAAAAAAAAAAAAAAAAAAGTTGGAGTTTTGAAGAGGTAAAAAAAAAAAAAAGTTGGAGTTTTGAAGAGGTAAAAAAAAAAAAAAAAAAAAAATTGTAGAGTTTTGAAGAGGTAAAAAAAAAAAAAAAAAGTTGGAGTTTTGAAGAGGTAAAAAATAAAAAAAAAAAAATTTGGAGTTTTGAAGAGGTAAAAAAAATAAAATAAAATTTGGAGTTTTGAAGAGGTAAAAAAAGGAACAAAAAATCAATGTTGGAGTTTTGAAGAGGTAAAAAAAAAAAAAAAAAAATTTGAGTTTTGAAGAGGTAAAAAAAAAAAAAGTTGGAGTTTTGAAGAGGTAAAAAAAGGAACAAAAAATCAATGTTGGAGTTTTGAAGAGGTAAAAAAAAAAAAAAAAAAAGTTGGAGTTTTGAAGAGGTAAAAGAAAAAAAAAAAAAAAATTGTAGAGTTTTGAAGAGGTAAAAAAAAAAAAAAAAGTTGGAGTTTTGAAGAGGTTAAAAAAAAAAAAAAAAATTGGAGTTTTGAAGAGGTAAAAAAAAAAAAAGTTGGAGTTTTGAAGAGGTAAAAAAAAAAAAAAAAAAATTGTGGAGTTTTGAAGAGGTAAAAAAAAAAAAAAGTTGGAGTTTTGAAGAGGTAAAAAAAAAAAAAAAATTGAGTTTTTGAAGAGGTAAAAAAAGGAACAAAAAATCAATGTTGGAGTTTTGAAGAGGTAAAAAAAAAATAAAAAAATTTGGAGTTTTGAAGAGGTAAAAAAAAATAAAATAAAATTTGGAGTTTTGAAGAGGTAAAAAAAGGAACAAAAAATCAATGTTGGAGTTTTGAAGAGGTAAAAAAAAAAAAAAAAAAAATTGAGTTTTGAAGAGGTAAAAAAAAAAAAGTTGGAGTTTTGAAGAGGTAAAAAAAGGAACAAAAAATCAATGTTGGAGTTTTGAAGAGGTAAAAAAAAAAAAAAAAAAAGTTGGAGTTTTGAAGAGGTAAAAAAAAAAAAAAGTTGGAGTTTTGAAGAGGTAAAAAAAAAAAAAAAGTTGGAGTTTTGAAGAGGTAAAAAAAAAAAAAAAAAAAAATTGTGGAGTTTTGAAGATGTAAAAAAAAAAAAAAAGTTGGAGTTTTGAAGAGGTAAAAAAAAAAAAAAAATTGAGTTTTGAAGAGGTAAAAAAAAAAAAAAAAAAATATTTGGAGTTTTGAAGAGGTAAAAAAGGGAACAAAAAATCAATGTTGGAGTTTTGAAGAGGTAAAAAATTTTTTTTAAAAAAATTGAGTTTTGAAGAGGTAAAAAAAGGAACAAAAAATCAATGTTGGAGTTTTGAAGAGGTAAAAAAAAAAAAAAAGTTGGAGTTTTGAAGAGGTAAAAAAAGGAACAAAAAATCAATGTTGGAGTTTTGAAGAGGTAAAAAAAAAAAAAATGATGGAGTTTTGAAGAGGTAAAAAAAAAAAAAAAAAATTGTAGAGTTTTGAAGAGGTAAAAAAAAATAATAAAAAAAAATGTGGAGTTTTGAAGAGGTAAAAAAAGGAACAAAAAATCAATGTTGGAGTTTTGAAGAGGTAAAAAAAAAAAAAAATGTTGGAGTTTTGAAGAGGTAAAAAAAAAAAAAAAAAAAAATTGTAGAGATTTGAAGAGGTAAAAAAAAAAAAAATGTTGGAGTTTTGAAGAGGTAAAAAAAAAAAAAAAAAAAATTGAGTTTTGAAGAGGTAAAAAAAAAAAAAAAAAAAGAATTTGGAGTTTTGAAGAGGTAAAAAAAGGAACAAAAAATCAATGTTGGAGTTTTGAAGAGATAAAAAAAAAATTAAAAAAAATTCAGTTTTGAAGAGGTAAAAAAAGGAACAAAAAATCAATGTTGGAGTTTTGAAGAGGTAAAAAAAAAAAAAAATGTTGGAGTTTTGAAGAGGTAAAAAAAAAAAAAAAAAAATTGTGGAGTTTTGAAGAGGTAAAAAAAAAAAAAATTTGGAGTATTGAAGAGGTAAAAAAAATAAATAAAAAAAATTGTGGAGTTTTGAAGAGGTAAAAAAAAAAAAAAAAGTTGGAGTTTTGAAGAGGTAAAAAAAATATATAAAAAAAATTGTGGAGTTTTGAAGAGGTAAAAAAAAAAAAAATTTGGAGTATTGAAGAGGTAAAAAAAATAAATAAAAAAAATTGTGGAGTTTTGAAGAGGTAAAAAAAAAAAAAAAAAAAAGTTGGAGTTTTGAAGAGGTAAAAAAAATATATAAAAAAAATTGTGGAGTTTTGAAGAGGTAAAAAAAAAAAAAATTTGGAGTATTGAAGAGGTAAAAAAAATAAATAAAAAAAATGTGGAGTTTTGAAGAGGTAAAAAAAAAAAAAAAGTTGGAGTTTTGAAGAGGTAAAAAAAGGAACAAAAAATCAATGTTGGTGTTTTGAAGAGGTAAAAAAAAAAAAAAAAAAAAATTGAGTTTTGAAGAGGTAAAAAAAAAAAAAAAGTTGGAGTTTTGAAGAGGTAAAAAAAGGAACAAAAAATCAATGTTGGAGTTTTGAAGAGGTAAAAAAAAAAAAATGTTGGAGTTTTGAAGAGGTAAAAAAAAAATAAAAAAAATTGTAGAGTTTTGAAGAGGTAAAAAAAAATAAAAATGTTGGAGTTTTGAAGAGGTAAAAAAAAAAAAAAAAAAAAAATTTAGAGTTTTGAAGAGGTAAAAAAAAATAAAAAGTTGGAGTTTTGAAGAGGTAAAAAAAAAATAAAAAAAAATTGTGGAGTTTTGAAGAGGTAAAAAAAGGAACAAAAAATCAATGTTGGAGTTTTGAAGAGGTAAAAAAAAAAAAGTTGGAGTTTTGAAGAGGTAAAAAAAAAAAATTGAGTTTTGAAGAGGTAAAAAAAAAAAAAAAAAATTGTGGAGTTTTGAAGAGGTAAAAAAAGGAACAAAAAATCAATGTTGGAGTTTTGAAGAGGTAAAAAAAAAATTAAAAAAAATTGAATTTTGAAGAGGTAAAAAAAAAAAAAAAGTTGGAGTTTTGAAGAGGTAAAAAAAGGAACAAAAAATCAATGTTGGAGTTTTGAAGAGGTAAAAAAAAAAAAAAATGTTGGAGTTTTGAAGAGGTAAAAAAAAAAAAAAAAAAATTGAGTTTTGAAGAGGTAAAAAAAAAAAATGTTGGAGTTTTGAAGAGGTTAAAAAAAAATAAAAAAAATTGGAGTTTTGAAGAGGTAAAAAAAAAAAAAAGTTGGAGTTTTGAAGAGGTAAAAAAAAATAAAAAGTTGGAGTTTTGAAGAGGTAAAAAAAAAAAAAAGTTGGAGTTTTGAAGAGGTAAAAAAAAAAAAAAAAAAAATTGTGGAGTTTTGAAGAGGTAAAAAAAAAAAAAAAGTTGGAGTTTTGAAGAGGTAAAAAAAAAAAAAAGTTGGAGTTTTGAAGAGGTAAAAAAAAAAAAAAAATTGAGTTTTGAAGAGGTAAAAAAAGGAACAAAAAATCAATGTTGGAGTTTTGAAGAGGTAAAAAAAAAAAAAAAAAAAGTTGGAGCTTTGAAGAGGTAAAAAAAAAAAAAAGTTGGAGTTTTGAAGAGGTAAAAAAAAAAAAAAAGTTGGAGTTTTGAAGAGGTAAAAAAAAAAAAAAAGTTGGAGTTTTGAAGAGGTAAAAAAAAAAAAAAAATTGAGTTTTGAAGAGGTAAAAAAAGGAACAAAAAATCAATGTTGGAGTTTTGAAGAGGTAAAAAAAAAATAAAAAAATTTGGAGTTTTGAAGAGGTAAAAAAAAATAAAATAAAATTTGGAGTTTTGAAGAGGTAAAAAAAGGAACAAAAAATCAATGTTGGAGTTTTGAAGAGGTAAAAAAAAAAAAAAAAAAAATTGAGTTTTGAAGAGGTAAAAAAAAAAAAAGTTGGAGTTTTGAAGAGGTAAAAAAAGGAACAAAAAATCAATGTTGGAGTTTTGAAGAGGTAAAAAAAAAAAAAAAAAAAGTTGGAGTTTTGAAGAGGTAAAAAAAAAAAAAAGTTGGAGTTTTGAAGAGGTAAAAAAAAAAAAAAAGTTGGAGTTTTGAAGAGGTAAAAAAAAAAAAAGTTGGAGTTTTGAAGAGGTAAAAAAAAAAAAAAAAAAATTGTGGAGTTTTGAAGAGGTAAAAAAAAAAAAAAAGTTGGAGTTTTGAAGAGGTAAAAAAAAAAAAAAAATTGAGTTTTGAAGAGGTAAAAAAAAAAAAAAAAAAATATTTGGAGTTTTGAAGAGGTAAAAAAGGGAACAAAAAATCAATGTTGGAGTTTTGAAGAGGTAAAAAAAAAATTTAAAAAAAATTGAGTTTTGAAGAGGTAAAAAAAGGAACAAAAAATCAATGTTGGAGTTTTGAAGAGGTAAAAAAAAAAAAAAGTTGGAGTTTTGAAGAGGTAAAAAAAGGAACAAAAAATCAATGTTGGAGTTTTGAAGAGGTAAAAAAAAAAAAAAAAAAGTTGGAGTTTTGAAGAGGTAAAAAAAAAAAAAAGTTGGAGTTTTGAAGAGGTAAAAAAAAAAAAAAAGTTGGAGTTTTGAAGAGGTAAAAAAAAAAAAAAAGTTGGAGTTTTGAAGAGGTAAAAAAAAAAAAAAAAATTGAGTTTTGAAGAGGTAAAAAAAGGAACAAAAAATCAATGTTGGAGTTTTGAAGAGGTAAAAAAAAAATAAAAAAAATTTGGAGTTTTGAAGAGGTAAAAAAAAATAAAATAAAATTTGGAGTTTTGAAGAGGTAAAAAAAGGAACAAAAAATCAATGTTGGAGTTTTGAAGAGGTACAAAAAAAAAAAAAAAAAAATTGAGTTTTGAAGAGGTAAAAAAAAAAAAGTTGGAGTTTTGAAGAGGTAAAAAAAGGAACAAAAAATCAATGTTGGAGTTTTGAAGAGGTAAAAAAAAAAAAAAAAAAGTTGGAGTTTTGAAGAGGTAAAAAAAAAAAAAAGTTGGAGTTTTGAAGAGGTAAAAAAAAAAAAAAAGTTGGAGTTTTGAAGAGGTAAAAAAAAAAAAAGTTGGAGTTTTGAAGAGGTAAAAAAAAAAAAAAAAAAAAATTGTGGAGTTTTGAAGAGGTAAAAAAAAAAAAAAAAGTTGGAGTTTTGAAGAGGTAAAAAAAAAAAAAAAAATTGAGTTTTGAAGAGGTAAAAAAAAAAAATATATATATATTTGGAGTTTTGAAGAGGTAAAAAAAGGAACAAAAAATCAATGTTGGAGTTTTGAAGAGGAAAAAAAAAAAATAAAAAAAAAATGAGTTTTGAAGAGGTAAAAAAAGGAACAAAAAATCAATGTTGGAGTTTTGAAGAGGTAAAAAAAAAAAAAAGTTGGAGTTTTGAAGAGGTAAAAAAAGGAACAAAAAATCAATGTTGGAGTTTTGAAGAGGTAAAAAAAAAAAAAAAATTGAGTTTTGAAGAGGTAAAAAAAAAAATATATATATATTTGGAGTTTTGAAGAGGTAAAAAAAGGAACAAAAAATCAATGTTGGAGTTTTGAAGAGGAAAAAAAAAAAATAAAAAAAAAATGAGTTTTGAAGAGGTAAAAAAAGGAACAAAAAATCAATGTTGGAGTTTTGAAGAGGTAAAAAAAAAAAAAAAGTTGGAGTTTTGAAGAGGTAAAAAAAGGAACAAAAAATCAATGTTGGAGTTTTGAAGAGGTAAAAAAAAAAAAAATGATGGAGTTTTGAAGAGGTAAAAAAAAAAAAAAAAAATTGTAGAGTTTTGAAGAGGTAAAAAAAAATAAAAAGTTGGAGTTTTGAAGAGGTAAAAAAAAAAAATAAAAAAAAATGTGGAGTTTTGAAGAGGTAAAAAAAGGAACAAAAAATCAATGTTGGAGTTTTGAAGAGGTAAAAAAAAAATAAAAAAATTTGGAGTTTTGAAGAGGTAAAAAAAAATAAAATAAAATTTGGAGTTTTGAAGAGGTAAAAAAAGGAACAAAAAATCAATGTTGGAGTTTTGAAGAGGTACAAAAAAAAAAAAAAAGTTGGAGTTTTGAAGAGGTAAAAAAAGGAACAAAAAATCAATGTTGGAGTTTTGAAGAGGTAAAAAAAAAATAAAAAAATTTGGAGTTTTGAAGAGGTAAAAAAAAATAAAATAAAATTTGGAGTTTTGAAGAGGTAAAAAAAGGAACAAAAAATCAATGTTGGAGTTTTGAAGAGGTAAAAAAAAAATTAAAAAAAAATTGAGTTTTGAAGAGGTAAAAAAAGGAACAAAAAATCAATTTTGGAGTTTTGAAGAGGTAAAAAAAAAAAAAAAGTTGGAGTTTTGAAGAGGTAAAAAAAGGAACAAAAAATCAATGTTGGAGTTTTGAAGAGGTAAAAAAAAAAAAAAAAATTGTAGAGTTTTGAAGAGGTAAAAAAAAATAAAAAGTTGGAGTTTTGAAGAGGTAAAAAAAAAAAATAAAAAAAAATGTGGAGTTTTGAAGAGGTAAAAAAAGGAACAAAAAATCAATGTTGGAGTTTTGAAGAGGTAAAAAAAAAAAAAAATGTTGGAGTTTTGAAGAGGTAAAAAAAAAAAAAAAAAAAAATTGTAGAGATTTGAAGAGGTAAAAAAAAAAAAAATGTTGGAGTTTTGAAGAGGTAAAAAAAAAAAAAAAAAAAAATTGAGTTTTGAAGAGGTAAAAAAAAAAAAAGTTGGAGTTTTGAAGAGGTAAAAAAAGGAACAAAAAATCAATGTTGGAGTTTTGAAGAGGTAAAAAAAAAAAAAAAAAAAGTTGGAGTTTTGAAGAGGTAAAAAAAAAAAAAAGTTGGAGTTTTGAAGAGGTAAAAAAAAAAAAAAAGTTGGAGTTTTGAAGAGGTAAAAAAAAAAAAAAGTTGGAGTTTTGAAGAGGTAAAAAAAGGAACAAAAAATCAATGTTGGAGTTTTGAAGAGGTAAAAAAAAAAAAAAAAAAAGTTGGAGTTTTGAAGAGGTAAAAAAAAAAAAAAGTTGGAGTTTTGAAGAGGTAAAAAAAAAAAAAAAAAAATATTTGGAGTTTTGAAGAGGTAAAAAAAGGAACAAAAAATCAATGTTGGAGTTTTGACGAGGTAAAAAAAAAATATAAAAAAATTGAGTTTTGAAGAGGTAAAAAAAGGAACAAAAAATCAATGTTGGAGTTTTGAAGAGGTAAAAAAAAAAAAAAAAAAGTTGGAGTTTTGAAGAGGTAAAAAAAAAAAAAAGTTGGAGTTTTGAAGAGGTAAAAAAAAAAAAAAAAAAAATTGTAGAGTTTTGAAGAGGTAAAAAAAAAAAAAAAGTTGGAGTTTTGAAGAGGTAAAAAAAAAAAAAAAAATTGAGTTTTGAAGAGGTAAAAAAAAAAATATATATATATTTGGAGTTTTGAAGAGGTAAAAAAAGGAACAAAAAATCAATGTTGGAGTTTTGAAGAGGTAAAAAAAAAAAAATGGAGTTTTGAAGAGGTAAAAAAAAAAAAAAAAAATTGTAGA
Organism: Callionymus lyra; assembly: GCF_982586985.1. Taxonomy (NCBI): domain Eukaryota; kingdom Metazoa; phylum Chordata; class Actinopteri; order Syngnathiformes; family Callionymidae; genus Callionymus; species Callionymus lyra. The sequence goes on from NW_028258779.1 coordinate 9,642, forward strand.
GTTTTGAAGAGGTAAAAAAAAATAAAAAGTTGGAGTTTTGAAGAGGTAAAAAAAAAAAATAAAAAAAAATGTGGAGTTTTGAAGAGGTAAAAAAAGGAACAAAAAATCAATGTTGGAGTTTTGAAGAGGTAAAAAAAAAAAAAAAAAAAAATTGTAGAGATTTGAAGAGGTAAAAAAAAAAAAAATGTTGGAGTTTTGAAGAGGTAAAAAAAAAAAAAAAAAAAATTGAGTTTTGAAGAGGTAAAAAAAAAAAAAAAAAAAATTTGGAGTTTTGAAGAGGTAAAAAAAGGAACAAAAAATCAATGTTGGAGTTTTGAAGAGATAAAAAAAAAATAAAAAAAAATTCAGTTTTGAAGAGGTAAAAAAAGGAACAAAAAATCAATGTTGGAGTTTTGAAGAGGTAAAAAAAAAAAAAAAAAAAATTGTAGAGTTTTGAAGAGGTAAAAAAAAAAAAAAAAATTGGAGTTTTGAAGAGGTAAAAAAAAAAAAAAATTTGGAGTTTTGAAGAGGTAAAAAAAGGAACAAAAAATCAATGTTGGAGTTTTGAAGAGGTAAAAAAAAAAAAAAAAAAAATTGAGTTTTGAAGAGGTAAAAAAAAAAAAAGTTGGAGTTTTGAAGAGGTAAAAAAAGGAACAAAAAATCAATGTTGGAGTTTTGAAGAGGTAAAAAAAAAAAAAAAAAAGTTGGAGTTTTGAAGAGGTAAAATAAAAAAAAAGTTGGAGTTTTGAAGAGGTAAAAAAAAAAAAAAAAAAAAAATTGTAGAGTTTTGAAGAGGTAAAAAAAAAAAAAAAAGTTGGAGTTTTGAAGAGGTAAAAAAAAAAAAAAGTTGGAGTTTTGAAGAGGTAAAAAAAAAAAAAAGTTGGAGTTTTGAAGAGGTAAAAAAAAAAAAAAAATTGAGTTTTGAAGAGGTAAAAAAAGGAACAAAAAATCAATGTTGGAGTTTTGAAGAGGTAAAAAAAAAAAAAAAAAAAGTTGGAGTTTTGAAGAGGTAAAAAAAAAAAAAGGTTGGAGTTTTGAAGAGGTAAAAAAAAAAAAAAAAAAAATTGTAGAGTTTTGAAGAGGTAAAAAAAAAAAAAAAAGTTGGAGTTTTGAAGAGGTAAAAAAAAAAAAAAAAAATTTGGAGTTTTGAAGAGGTAAAAAAAAATAAAATAAAATTTGGAGTTTTGAAGAGGTAAAAAAAGGAACAAAAAATCAATGTTGGAGTTTTGAAGAGGTAAAAAAAAAAAAAAAAAAAAGAGTTTTGAAGAGGTAAAAAAAAAAAAAGTTGGAGTTTTGAAGAGGTAAAAAAAGGAACAAAAAATCAATGTTGGAGTTTTGAAGAGGTAAAAAAAAAAAAAAAAAAAGTTGGAGTTTTGAAGAGGTAAAATAAAAAAAAAAGTTGGAGTTTTGAAGAGGTAAAAAAAAAAAAAAAAAAAAAATTGTAGAGTTTTGAAGAGGTAAAAAAAAAAAAAAAGTTGGAGTTTTGAAGAGGTTAAAAAAAAAAAAAAAAATTGGAGTTTTGAAGAGGTAAAAAAAAAAAAAAGTTGGAGTTTTGAAGAGGTAAAAAAAAAAAAAAAGTTGGAGTTTTGAAGAGGTAAAAAAAAAAAAAAGTTGGAGTTTTGAAGAGGTAAAAAAAAAAAAAAGTTGGAGTTTTGAAGAGGTAAAAAAAGGAACAAAAAATCAATGTTGGAGTTTTGAAGAGGTAAAAAAAAAAAAAAAAAAAGTTGGAGTTTTGAAGAGGTAAAATAAAAAAAAAAGTTGGAGTTTTGAAGAGGTAAAAAAAAAAAAAAAAAAAAAATTGTAGAGTTTTGAAGAGGTAAAAAAAAAAAAAAAGTTGGAGTTTTGAAGAGGTTAAAAAAAAAAAAAAAAAATTGGAGTTTTGAAGAGGTAAAAAAAAAAAAAAGTTGGAGTTTTGAAGAGGTAAAAAAAAAAAAAAAGTTGGAGTTTTGAAGAGGTAAAAAAAAAAAAAAGTTGGAGTTTTGAAGAGGTAAAAAAAAAAAAAAAAAAAATTGTGGAGTTTTGAAGAGGTAAAAAAAAAAAAAAAGTTGGAGTTTTGAAGAGGTAAAAAAAAAAAAAAAATTGAGTTTTGAAGAGGTAAAAAAAGGAACAAAAAATCAATGTTGGAGTTTTGAAGAGGTAAAAAAAAAAAAAAAAAAGTTGGAGTTTTGAAGAGGTAAAAAAAAAAAAAAGTTGGAGTTTTGAAGAGGTAAAAAAAAAAAAAAAGTTGGAGTTTTGAAGAGGTAAAAAAAAAAAAAAAGTTGGAGTTTTGAAGAGGTAAAAAAAAAAAAAAAAATTGAGTTTTGAAGAGGTAAAAAAAGGAACAAAAAATCAATGTTGGAGTTTTGAAGAGGTAAAAAAAAAATAAAAAAATTGGAGTTTTGAAGAGGTAAAAAAAAAAAAAAGTTGGAGTTTTGAAGAGGTAAAAAAAAAAAAAAGTTGGAGTTTTGAAGAGGTAAAAAAAAAAAAAAAGTTGGAGTTTTGAAGAGGTAAAAAAAAAAAAAAGTTGGAGTTTTGAAGAGGTAAAAAAAAAAAAAAAAAAAATTGTGGAGTTTTGAAGAGGTAAAAAAAAAAAAAAAGTTGGAGTTTTGAAGAGGTAAAAAAAAAAAAAAAATTGAGTTTTGAAGAGGTAAAAAAAGGAACAAAAAATCAATGTTGGAGTTTTGAAGAGGTAAAAAAAAAAAAAAAAAAAATTGAGTTTTGAAGAGGTAAAAAAAAAAAAAGTTGGAGTTTTGAAGAGGTAAAAAAAGGAACAAAAAATCAATGTTGGAGTTTTGAAGAGGTAAAAAAAAAAAAAAGTTGGAGTTTTGAAGAGGTAAAAAAAAAAAAAAAGTTGGAGTTTTGAAGAGGTAAAAAAAAAAAAAGTTGGAGTTTTGAAGAGGTAAAAAAAAAAAAAAAAAAAATTGTGGAGTTTTGAAGAGGTAAAAAAAGGAACAAAAAATCAATGTTGGAGTTTTGAAGAGGTAAAAAAAAAAAAAAAGTTGGAGTTTTGAAGAGGTAAAAAAAGGAACAAAAAATCAATGTTGGAGTTTTGAAGAGGTAAAAAAAAAAAAAATGGAGTTTTGAAGAGGTAAAAAAAAAAAAAAAAAATTGTAGAGTTTTGAAGAGGTAAAAAAAAATAAAAAGTTGGAGTTTTGAAGAGGTAAAAAAAAAAAATAAAAAAAAATGTGGAGTTTTGAAGAGGTAAAAAAAGGAACAAAAAATCAATGTTGGAGTTTTGAAGAGGTAAAAAAAAAAAAAAATGTTGGAGTTTTGAAGAGGTAAAAAAAAAAAAAAAAAAAATTGTAGAGATTTGAAGAGGTAAAAAAAAAAAAAATGTTGGAGTTTTGAAGAGGTAAAAAAAAAAAAAAATGTTGGAGTTTTGAAGAGGTAAAAAAAAAAAAAAAAAAAATTGTAGAGATTTGAAGAGGTAAAAAAAAAAAAAATGTTGGAGTTTTGAAGAGGTAAAAAAAAAAAAAAAAAAAATTGAGTTTTGAAGAGGTAAAAAAAAAAAAAAAAAAAATTTGGAGTTTTGAAGAGGTAAAAAAAGGAACAAAAAATCAATGTTGGAGTTTTGAAGAGATAAAAAAAAAATTAAAAAAAATTCAGTTTTGAAGAGGTAAAAAAAGGAACAAAAAATCAATGTTGGAGTTTTGAAGAGGTAAAAAAAAAAATCAATGTTGGAGTTTTGAAGAGGTAAAAAAAAAAAAAAAAAAAGTTGGAGTTTTGAAGAGGTAAAAAAAAAAAAAAAAAAAGTTGGAGTTTTGAAGAGGTAAAAAAAAAAAAAGTTGGAGTTTTGAAGAGGTAAAAAAAAAAAAAAAAAAATTGAGTTTTGAAGAGGTAAAAAAAAAAAAAGTTGGAGTTTTGAAGAGGTAAAAAAAGGAACAAAAAATCAATGTTGGAGTTTTGAAGAGGTAAAAAAAAAAAAAAAAAAGTTGGAGTTTTGAAGAGGTCAAATAAAAAAAAAGTTGGAGTTTTGAAGAGGTAAAAAAAAAAAAAAAAAAAAATTGTAGAGTTTTGAAGAGGTAAAAAAAAAAAAAAAAGTTGGGAGTTTTGAAGAGGTAAAAAAAAAAAAAAAGTTGGAGTTTTGAAGAGGTAAAAAAAAAAAAAAGTTGGAGTTTTGAAGAGGTAAAAAAAAAAAAAAAGTTGGAGTTTTGAAGAGGTAAAAAAAAAAAAAAAATTGAGTTTTGAAGAGGTAAAAAAAGGAACAAAAAATCAATGTTGGAGTTTTGAAGAGGTAAAAAAAAAAAAAAAAAAAGTTGGAGTTTTGAAGAGGTAAAAAAAAAAAAAAGTTGGAGTTTTGAAGAGGTAAAAAAAAAAAAAAAAAAAAAATTGTAGAGTTTTGAAGAGGTAAAAAAAAAAAAAAAAGTTGGAGTTTTGAAGAGGTAAAAAAAAAAAAAAAAAATTTGGAGTTTTGAAGAGGTAAAAAAAAATAAAATAAAATTTGGAGTTTTGAAGAGGTAAAAAAAGGAACAAAAAATCAATGTTGGAGTTTTGAAGAGGTAAAAAAAAAAAAAAAAAAAATTGAGTTTTGAAGAGGTAAAAAAAAAAAAAGTTGGAGTTTTGAAGAGGTAAAAAAAGGAACAAAAAATCAATGTTGGAGTTTTGAAGAGGTAAAAAAAAAAAAAAAAAAAGTTGGAGTTTTGAAGAGGTAAAAGAAAAAAAAAAAAAAAAATTGTAGAGTTTTGAAGAGGTAAAAAAAAAAAAAAAAGTTGGAGTTTTGAAGAGGTTAAAAAAAAAAAAAAAATTGGAGTTTTGAAGAGGTAAAAAAAAAAAAAAGTTGGAGTTTTGAAGAGGTAAAAAAAAAAAAAAAAAAAATTGTGGAGTTTTGAAGAGGTAAAAAAAAAAAAAAGTTGGAGTTTTGAAGAGGTAAAAAAAAAAAAAAAATTGAGTTTTTGAAGAGGTAAAAAAAGGAACAAAAAATCAATGTTGGAGTTTTGAAGAGGTAAAAAAAAAATAAAAAAATTTGGAGTTTTGAAGAGGTAAAAAAAAATAAAATAAAATTTGGAGTTTTGAAGAGGTAAAAAAAGGAACAAAAAATCAATGTTGGAGTTTTGAAGAGGTAAAAAAAAAAAAAAAAAAAAATTGAGTTTTGAAGAGGTAAAAAAAAAAAAAGTTGGAGTTTTGAAGAGGTAAAAAAAGGAACAAAAAATCAATGTTGGAGTTTTGAAGAGGTAAAAAAAAAAAAAAAAAAGTTGGAGTTTTGAAGAGGTAAAAAAAAAAAAAAGTTGGAGTTTTGAAGAGGTAAAAAAAAAAAAAAAGTTGGAGTTTTGAAGAGGTAAAAAAAAAAAAAAAAAAATTGTGGAGTTTTGAAGATGTAAAAAAAAAAAAAAAGTTGGAGTTTTGAAGAGGTAAAAAAAAAAAAAAAATTGAGTTTTGAAGAGGTAAAAAAAAAAAAAAAAAAATATTTGGAGTTTTGAAGAGGTAAAAAAGGGAACAAAAAATCAATGTTGGAGTTTTGAAGAGGTAAAAAATTTTTTTTAAAAAAATTGAGTTTTGAAGAGGTAAAAAAAGGAACAAAAAATCAATGTTGGAGTTTTGAAGAGGTAAAAAAAAAAAAAAAGTTGGAGTTTTGAAGAGGTAAAAAAAGGAACAAAAAATCAATGTTGGAGTTTTGAAGAGGTAAAAAAAAAAAAAATGATGGAGTTTTGAAGAGGTAAAAAAAAAAAAAAAAAATTGTAGAGTTTTGAAGAGGTAAAAAAAAATAATAAAAAAAAATGTGGAGTTTTGAAGAGGTAAAAAAAAGGAACAAAAAATCAATGTTGGAGTTTTGAAGAGGTAAAAAAAAAAAAAAATGTTGGAGTTTTGAAGAGGTAAAAAAAAAAAAAAAAAAAAATTGTAGAGATTTGAAGAGGTAAAAAAAAAAAAAATGTTGGAGTTTTGAAGAGGTAAAAAAAAAAAAAAAAAAAATTGAGTTTTGAAGAGGTAAAAAAAAAAAAAAAAAAAGAATTTGGAGTTTTGAAGAGGTAAAAAAAGGAACAAAAAATCAATGTTGGAGTTTTGAAGAGATAAAAAAAAAATTAAAAAAAATTCAGTTTTGAAGAGGTAAAAAAAGGAACAAAAAATCAATGTTGGAGTTTTGAAGAGGTAAAAAAAAAAAAAAATGTTGGAGTTTTGAAGAGGTAAAAAAAAAAAAAAAAAAATTGTGGAGTTTTGAAGAGGTAAAAAAAAAAAAAATTTGGAGTATTGAAGAGGTAAAAAAAATAAATAAAAAAAATTGTGGAGTTTTGAAGAGGTAAAAAAAAAAAAAAAAGTTGGAGTTTTGAAGAGGTAAAAAAAATATATAAAAAAAATTGTGGAGTTTTGAAGAGGTAAAAAAAAAAAAAATTTGGAGTATTGAAGAGGTAAAAAAAATAAATAAAAAAAATTGTGGAGTTTTGAAGAGGTAAAAAAAAAAAAAAAAAAAAGTTGGAGTTTTGAAGAGGTAAAAAAAATATATAAAAAAAATTGTGGAGTTTTGAAGAGGTAAAAAAAAAAAAAATTTGGAGTATTGAAGAGGTAAAAAAAATAAATAAAAAAAATGTGGAGTTTTGAAGAGGTAAAAAAAAAAAAAAAGTTGGAGTTTTGAAGAGGTAAAAAAAGGAACAAAAAATCAATGTTGGTGTTTTGAAGAGGTAAAAAAAAAAATCAATGTTGGAGTTTTGAAGAGGTAAAAAAAAAAAAAAAAAAAGTTGGAGTTTTGAAGAGGTAAAAAAAAAAAAAAAAAAAGTTGGAGTTTTGAAGAGGTAAAAAAAAAAAAAGTTGGAGTTTTGAAGAGGTAAAAAAAAAAAAAAAAAAATTGAGTTTTGAAGAGGTAAAAAAAAAAAAAGTTGGAGTTTTGAAGAGGTAAAAAAAGGAACAAAAAATCAATGTTGGAGTTTTGAAGAGGTAAAAAAAAAAAAAAAAAGTTGGAGTTTTGAAGAGGTCAAATAAAAAAAAAGTTGGAGTTTTGAAGAGGTAAAAAAAAAAAAAAAAAAAAAATTGTAGAGTTTTGAAGAGGTAAAAAAAAAAAAAAAAGTTGGAGTTTTGAAGAGGTAAAAAAAAAAAAAAAGTTGGAGTTTTGAAGAGGTAAAAAAAAAAAAAAGTTGGAGTTTTGAAGAGGTAAAAAAAAAAAAAAAGTTGGAGTTTTGAAGAGGTAAAAAAAAAAAAAAAATTGAGTTTTGAAGAGGTAAAAAAAGGAACAAAAAATCAATGTTGGAGTTTTGAAGAGGTAAAAAAAAAAAAAAAAAAAGTTGGAGTTTTGAAGAGGTAAAAAAAAAAAAAAAGTTGGAGTTTTGAAGAGGTAAAAAAAAAAAAAAAAAAAAATTGTAGAGTTTTGAAGAGGTAAAAAAAAAAAAAAAAGTTGGAGTTTTGAAGAGGTAAAAAAAAAAAAAAAAAATTTGGAGTTTTGAAGAGGTAAAAAAAAATAAAATAAAATTTGGAGTTTTGAAGAGGTAAAAAAAGGAACAAAAAATCAATGTTGGAGTTTTGAAGAGGTAAAAAAAAAAAAAAAAAAATTGAGTTTTGAAGAGGTAAAAAAAAAAAAAGTTGGAGTTTTGAAGAGGTAAAAAAAGGAACAAAAAATCAATGTTGGAGTTTTGAAGAGGTAAAAAAAAAAAAAAAAAAAGTTGGAGTTTTGAAGAGGTAAAAGAAAAAAAAAAAAAAAAATTGTAGAGTTTTGAAGAGGTAAAAAAAAAAAAAAAAGTTGGAGTTTTGAAGAGGTTAAAAAAAAAAAAAAAATTGGAGTTTTGAAGAGGTAAAAAAAAAAAAAAGTTGGAGTTTTGAAGAGGTAAAAAAAAAAAAAAAAAAAAATTGTGGAGTTTTGAAGAGGTAAAAAAAAAAAAAAGTTGGAGTTTTGAAGAGGTAAAAAAAAAAAAAAAATTGAGTTTTTGAAGAGGTAAAAAAAGGAACAAAAAATCAATGTTGGAGTTTTGAAGAGGTAAAAAAAAAATAAAAAAATTTGGAGTTTTGAAGAGGTAAAAAAAAATAAAATAAAATTTGGAGTTTTGAAGAGGTAAAAAAAGGAACAAAAAATCAATGTTGGAGTTTTGAAGAGGTAAAAAAAAAAAAAAAAAAAATTGAGTTTTGAAGAGGTAAAAAAAAAAAAAGTTGGAGTTTTGAAGAGGTAAAAAAAGGAACAAAAAATCAATGTTGGAGTTTTGAAGAGGTAAAAAAAAAAAAAAAAAAAGTTGGAGTTTTGAAGAGGTAAAAAAAAAAAAAAGTTGGAGTTTTGAAGAGGTAAAAAAAAAAAAAAAGTTGGAGTTTTGAAGAGGTAAAAAAAAAAAAAAAAAAATTGTGGAGTTTTGAAGATGTAAAAAAAAAAAAAAAGTTGGAGTTTTGAAGAGGTAAAAAAAAAAAAAAAATTGAGTTTTGAAGAGGTAAAAAAAAAAAAAAAAAATATTTGGAGTTTTGAAGAGGTAAAAAAGGGAACAAAAAATCAATGTTGGAGTTTTGAAGAGGTAAAAAATTTTTTTTAAAAAAATTGAGTTTTGAAGAGGTAAAAAAAGGAACAAAAAATCAATGTTGGAGTTTTGAAGAGGTAAAAAAAAAAAAAAAGTTGGAGTTTTGAAGAGGTAAAAAAAGGAACAAAAAATCAATGTTGGAGTTTTGAAGAGGTAAAAAAAAAAAAAATGATGGAGTTTTGAAGAGGTAAAAAAAAAAAAAAAAAATTGTAGAGTTTTGAAGAGGTAAAAAAAAATAATAAAAAAAAATGTGGAGTTTTGAAGAGGTAAAAAAAGGAACAAAAAATCAATGTTGGAGTTTTGAAGAGGTAAAAAAAAAAAAAAATGTTGGAGTTTTGAAGAGGTAAAAAAAAAAAAAAAAAAAAATTGTAGAGATTTGAAGAGGTAAAAAAAAAAAAAATGTTGGAGTTTTGAAGAGGTAAAAAAAAAAAAAAAAAAATTGAGTTTTGAAGAGGTAAAAAAAAAAAAAAAAAAGAATTTGGAGTTTTGAAGAGGTAAAAAAAGGAACAAAAAATCAATGTTGGAGTTTTGAAGAGATAAAAAAAAAATTAAAAAAAATTCAGTTTTGAAGAGGTAAAAAAAGGAACAAAAAATCAATGTTGGAGTTTTGAAGAGGTAAAAAAAAAAAAAAATGTTGGAGTTTTGAAGAGGTAAAAAAAAAAAAAAAAAAATTGTGGAGTTTTGAAGAGGTAAAAAAAAAAAAAATTTGGAGTATTGAAGAGGTAAAAAAAATAAATAAAAAAAATTGTGGAGTTTTGAAGAGGTAAAAAAAAAAAAAAAAGTTGGAGTTTTGAAGAGGTAAAAAAAATATATAAAAAAAATTGTGGAGTTTTGAAGAGGTAAAAAAAAAAAAAATTTGGAGTATTGAAGAGGTAAAAAAAATAAATAAAAAAAATTGTGGAGTTTTGAAGAGGTAAAAAAAAAAAAAAAAAAAGTTGGAGTTTTGAAGAGGTAAAAAAAATATATAAAAAAAATTGTGGAGTTTTGAAGAGGTAAAAAAAAAAAAAATTTGGAGTATTGAAGAGGTAAAAAAAATAAATAAAAAAAATGTGGAGTTTTGAAGAGGTAAAAAAAAAAAAAAAGTTGGAGTTTTGAAGAGGTAAAAAAAGGAACAAAAAATCAATGTTGGAGTTTTGAAGAGGTAAAAAAAAAAAAAATGTTGGAGTTTTGAAGAGGTAAAAAAAAAATAAAAAAAATTGTAGAGTTTTGAAGAGGTAAAAAAAAATAAAAATGTTGGAGTTTTGAAGAGGTAAAAAAAAAAAAAAAAAAAAAAATTTAGAGTTTTGAAGAGGTAAAAAAAAATAAAAAGTTGGAGTTTTGAAGAGGTAAAAAAAAAATAAAAAAAAATTGTGGAGTTTTGAAGAGGTAAAAAAAGGAACAAAAAATCAATGTTGGAGTTTTGAAGAGGTAAAAAAAAAAAAGTTGGAGTTTTGAAGAGGTAAAAAAAAAAAATTGAGTTTTGAAGAGGTAAAAAAAAAAAAAAAAAATTGTGGAGTTTTGAAGAGGTAAAAAAAGGAACAAAAAATCAATGTTGGAGTTTTGAAGAGGTAAAAAAAAAATTAAAAAAAATTGAATTTTGAAGAGGTAAAAAAAAAAAAAAAGTTGGAGTTTTGAAGAGGTAAAAAAAGGAACAAAAAATCAATGTTGGAGTTTTGAAGAGGTAAAAAAAAAAAAAAATGTTGGAGTTTTGAAGAGGTAAAAAAAAAAAAAAAAAAATTGAGTTTTGAAGAGGTAAAAAAAAAAAATGTTGGAGTTTTGAAGAGGTTAAAAAAAAATAAAAAAAATTGGAGTTTTGAAGAGGTAAAAAAAAAAAAAAGTTGGAGTTTTGAAGAGGTAAAAAAAAATAAAAAGTTGGAGTTTTGAAGAGGTAAAAAAAAAAAAAAGTTGGAGTTTTGAAGAGGTAAAAAAAAAAAAAAAAAAATTGTGGAGTTTTGAAGAGGTAAAAAAAAAAAAAAAGTTGGAGTTTTGAAGAGGTAAAAAAAAAAAAAAGTTGGAGTTTTGAAGAGGTAAAAAAAAAAAAAAAATTGAGTTTTGAAGAGGTAAAAAAAGGAACAAAAAATCAATGTTGGAGTTTTGAAGAGGTAAAAAAAAAAAAAAAAAAAGTTGGAGCTTTGAAGAGGTAAAAAAAAAAAAAAGTTGGAGTTTTGAAGAGGTAAAAAAAAAAAAAAAGTTGGAGTTTTGAAGAGGTAAAAAAAAAAAAAAAGTTGGAGTTTTGAAGAGGTAAAAAAAAAAAAAAAATTGAGTTTTGAAGAGGTAAAAAAAGGAACAAAAAATCAATGTTGGAGTTTTGAAGAGGTAAAAAAAAAATAAAAAAATTTGGAGTTTTGAAGAGGTAAAAAAAAATAAAATAAAATTTGGAGTTTTGAAGAGGTAAAAAAAGGAACAAAAAATCAATGTTGGAGTTTTGAAGAGGTAAAAAAAAAAAAAAAAAAAATTGAGTTTTGAAGAGGTAAAAAAAAAAAAAGTTGGAGTTTTGAAGAGGTAAAAAAAGGAACAAAAAATCAATGTTGGAGTTTTGAAGAGGTAAAAAAAAAAAAAAAAAAAGTTGGAGTTTTGAAGAGGTAAAAAAAAAAAAAAGTTGGAGTTTTGAAGAGGTAAAAAAAAAAAAAAAGTTGGAGTTTTGAAGAGGTAAAAAAAAAAAAAGTTGGAGTTTTGAAGAGGTAAAAAAAAAAAAAAAAAAATTGTGGAGTTTTGAAGAGGTAAAAAAAAAAAAAAAGTTGGAGTTTTGAAGAGGTAAAAAAAAAAAAAAAATTGAGTTTTGAAGAGGTAAAAAAAAAAAAAAAAAAATATTTGGAGTTTTGAAGAGGTAAAAAAGGGAACAAAAAATCAATGTTGGAGTTTTGAAGAGGTAAAAAAAAAATTTAAAAAAAATTGAGTTTTGAAGAGGTAAAAAAAGGAACAAAAAATCAATGTTGGAGTTTTGAAGAGGTAAAAAAAAAAAAAAAGTTGGAGTTTTGAAGAGGTAAAAAAAGGAACAAAAAATCAATGTTGGAGTTTTGAAGAGGTAAAAAAAAAAAAAAAAAAAGTTGGAGTTTTGAAGAGGTAAAAAAAAAAAAAAGTTGGAGTTTTGAAGAGGTAAAAAAAAAAAAAAAGTTGGAGTTTTGAAGAGGTAAAAAAAAAAAAAAAGTTGGAGTTTTGAAGAGGTAAAAAAAAAAAAAAAAATTGAGTTTTGAAGAGGTAAAAAAAGGAACAAAAAATCAATGTTGGAGTTTTGAAGAGGTAAAAAAAAAATAAAAAAAATTTGGAGTTTTGAAGAGGTAAAAAAAAATAAAATAAAATTTGGAGTTTTGAAGAGGTAAAAAAAGGAACAAAAAATCAATGTTGGAGTTTTGAAGAGGTACAAAAAAAAAAAAAAAAAAATTGAGTTTTGAAGAGGTAAAAAAAAAAAAAGTTGGAGTTTTGAAGAGGTAAAAAAAGGAACAAAAAATCAATGTTGGAGTTTTGAAGAGGTAAAAAAAAAAAAAAAAAAAGTTGGAGTTTTGAAGAGGTAAAAAAAAAAAAAAGTTGGAGTTTTGAAGAGGTAAAAAAAAAAAAAAAGTTGGAGTTTTGAAGAGGTAAAAAAAAAAAAAGTTGGAGTTTTGAAGAGGTAAAAAAAAAAAAAAAAAAAATTGTGGAGTTTTGAAGAGGTAAAAAAAAAAAAAAAGTTGGAGTTTTGAAGAGGTAAAAAAAAAAAAAAAAATTGAGTTTTGAAGAGGTAAAAAAAAAAAATATATATATATTTGGAGTTTTGAAGAGGTAAAAAAAGGAACAAAAAATCAATGTTGGAGTTTTGAAGAGGAAAAAAAAAAAATAAAAAAAAAATGAGTTTTGAAGAGGTAAAAAAAGGAACAAAAAATCAATGTTGGAGTTTTGAAGAGGTAAAAAAAAAAAAAAAGTTGGAGTTTTGAAGAGGTAAAAAAAGGAACAAAAAATCAATGTTGGAGTTTTGAAGAGGTAAAAAAAAAAAAAAAATTGAGTTTTGAAGAGGTAAAAAAAAAAAATATATATATATTTGGAGTTTTGAAGAGGTAAAAAAAGGAACAAAAAATCAATGTTGGAGTTTTGAAGAGGAAAAAAAAAAAATAAAAAAAAAATGAGTTTTGAAGAGGTAAAAAAAGGAACAAAAAATCAATGTTGGAGTTTTGAAGAGGTAAAAAAAAAAAAAAAGTTGGAGTTTTGAAGAGGTAAAAAAAGGAACAAAAAATCAATGTTGGAGTTTTGAAGAGGTAAAAAAAAAAAAAATGATGGAGTTTTGAAGAGGTAAAAAAAAAAAAAAAAAATTGTAGAGTTTTGAAGAGGTAAAAAAAAATAAAAAGTTGGAGTTTTGAAGAGGTAAAAAAAAAAAATAAAAAAAAATGTGGAGTTTTGAAGAGGTAAAAAAAGGAACAAAAAATCAATGTTGGAGTTTTGAAGAGGTAAAAAAAAAATAAAAAAATTTGGAGTTTTGAAGAGGTAAAAAAAAATAAAATAAAATTTGGAGTTTTGAAGAGGTAAAAAAAGGAACAAAAAATCAATGTTGGAGTTTTGAAGAGGTACAAAAAAAAAAAAAAGTTGGAGTTTTGAAGAGGTAAAAAAAGGAACAAAAAATCAATGTTGGAGTTTTGAAGAGGTAAAAAAAAAATAAAAAAATTTGGAGTTTTGAAGAGGTAAAAAAAAATAAAATAAAATTTGGAGTTTTGAAGAGGTAAAAAAAGGAACAAAAAATCAATGTTGGAGTTTTGAAGAGGTAAAAAAAAAATTAAAAAAAAATTGAGTTTTGAAGAGGTAAAAAAAGGAACAAAAAATCAATTTTGGAGTTTTGAAGAGGTAAAAAAAAAAAAAAAGTTGGAGTTTTGAAGAGGTAAAAAAAGGAACAAAAAATCAATGTTGGAGTTTTGAAGAGGTAAAAAAAAAAAAAAAAAATTGTAGAGTTTTGAAGAGGTAAAAAAAAATAAAAAGTTGGAGTTTTGAAGAGGTAAAAAAAAAAAATAAAAAAAAATGTGGAGTTTTGAAGAGGTAAAAAAAGGAACAAAAAATCAATGTTGGAGTTTTGAAGAGGTAAAAAAAAAAAAAAATGTTGGAGTTTTGAAGAGGTAAAAAAAAAAAAAAAAAAAAATTGTAGAGATTTGAAGAGGTAAAAAAAAAAAAAATGTTGGAGTTTTGAAGAGGTAAAAAAAAAAAAAAAAAAAAATTGAGTTTTGAAGAGGTAAAAAAAAAAAAAGTTGGAGTTTTGAAGAGGTAAAAAAAGGAACAAAAAATCAATGTTGGAGTTTTGAAGAGGTAAAAAAAAAAAAAAAAAAAGTTGGAGTTTTGAAGAGGTAAAAAAAAAAAAAAGTTGGAGTTTTGAAGAGGTAAAAAAAAAAAAAAAGTTGGAGTTTTGAAGAGGTAAAAAAAAAAAAAGTTGGAGTTTTGAAGAGGTAAAAAAAGGAACAAAAAATCAATGTTGGAGTTTTGAAGAGGTAAAAAAAAAAAAAAAAAAAGTTGGAGTTTTGAAGAGGTAAAAAAAAAAAAAAGTTGGAGTTTTGAAGAGGTAAAAAAAAAAAAAAAGTTGGAGTTTTGAAGAGGTAAAAAAAAAAAAAGTTGGAGTTTTGAAGAGGTAAAAAAAAAAAAAAAAAAAATTGTGGAGTTTTGAAGAGGTAAAAAAAAAAAAAAAAGTTGGAGTTTTGAAGAGGTAAAAAAAAAAAAAAAAATTGAGTTTTGAAGAGGTAAAAAAAAAAAAAAAAAAATATTTGGAGTTTTGAAGAGGTACAAAAAGGAACAAAAAATCAATGTTGGAGTTTTGAAGAGGTAAAAAAAAAATTAAAAAAAAATTGAGTTTTGAAGAGGTAAAAAAAGGAACAAAAAATCAATGTTGGAGTTTTGAAGAGGTAAAAAAAAAAAAAAAGTTGGAGTTTTGAAGAGGTAAAAAAAGGAACAAAAAATCAATGTTGGAGTTTTGAAGAGGTAAAAAAAAAAAAAATGGAGTTTTGAAGAGGTAAAAAAAAAAAAAAAATTGTAGAGTTTTGAAGAGGTAAAAAAAAATAAAAAGTTGGAGTTTTGAAGAGGTAAAAAAAAAAAATAAAAAAAAATGTGGAGTTTTGAAGAGGTAAAAAAAGGAACAAAAAATCAATGTTGGAGTTTTGAAGAGGTAAAAAAAAAAAAAAATGTTGGAGTTTTGAAGAGGTAAAAAAAAAAAAAATGGAGTTTTGAAGAGGTAAAAAAAAAAAAAAAAAATTGTAGAGTTTTGAAGAGGTAAAAAAAAATAAAAAGTTGGAGTTTTGAAGAGGTAAAAAAAAAAAATAAAAAAAAATGTGGAGTTTTGAAGAGGTAAAAAAAGGAACAAAAAATCAATGTTGGAGTTTTGAAGAGGTAAAAAAAAAAAAAAATGTTGGAGTTTTGAAGAGGTAAAAAAAAAAAAAAAAAAATTGTGGAGTTTTGAAGAGGTAAAAAAAAAATAAAAAAAAATTGTGGAGTTTTGAAGAGGTAAAAAAAGGAACAAAAAATCAATGTTGGAGTTTTGAAGAGGTAAAAAAAAAAAAGTTGGAGTTTTGAAGAGGTAAAAAAAAAAAAAAAAAAAATTGTGGAGTTTTGAAGAGGTAAAAAAAAATAAAATTTGGAGTATTGAAGAGGTAAAAAAAAATAAATAAAAAAAATTGTGGAGTTTTGAAGAGGTAAAAAAAAAAAAAAGAAAAGTTGGAGTTTTGAAGAGGTAAAAAAAAAAAAAATGTTGGAGTTTTGAAGAGGTAAAAAAAAAAAAAAAAAAAAATTGTGGAGTTTTGAAGAGGTAAAAAAAAAAAAAAAAAAAATTGTGGAGTTTTGAAGAGGTAAAAAAAGGAACAAAAAATCAATGTTGGAGTTTTGAAGAGGTAAAAAAAAAAAAGTTGGAGTTTTGAAGAGGTAAAAAAAAAAAAAAAAAAGTTGGAGTTTTGAAGAGGTAAAAAAAAAAAAAAGTTGTAGTTTTGAAGAGGTAAAAAAAAAAAAAAAAAAAAATTGTGGAGTTTTGAAGAGGTAAAAAAAAAAAGAAATGTTGGAGTTTTGAAGAGGTAAAAAAAAAAAAAAAAAAAATTGTAGAGATTTGAAGAGGTAAAAAAAAAATAAAAAAAAATTGTGGAGTTTTGAAGAGGTAAAAAAAGGAACAAAAAATCAATGTTGGAGTTTTGAAGAGGTAAAAAAAAAAAAGTTGGAGTTTTGAAGAGGTAAAAAAAAAAAAAAAAAAAATTGTAGAGTTTTGAAGAGGTAAAAAAAAAAAAAAAAAGTTGGAGTTTTGAAGAGGTTAAAAAAAAAAAAAAAAAATTTGGAGTTTTGAAGAGGTAAAAAAAAAAAAAGTTGGAGTTTTGAAGAGGTAAAAAAAAAAAAAAAGTTGGAGTTTTGAAGAGGTAAAAAAAAAAAAAAGTTGGAGTTTTGAAGAGGTAAAAAAAAAAAAAGTTGGAGTTTTGAAGAGGTAAAAAAAAAAAAAAAAAATTGTGGAGTTTTGAAGAGGTAAAAAAAAAAAAAAAGTTGGAGTTTTGAAGAGGTAAAAAAAAAAAAAAAATTGAGTTTTGAAGAGGTAAAAAAAGGAACAAAAAATCAATGTTGGAGTTTTGAAGAGGTAAAAAAAAAAAAAAATGGAGTTTTGAAGAGGTAAAAAAAAAAAAAAAAAAAATTGTGGAGTTTTGAAGAGGTAAAAAAAAATAAAATTTGGAGTATTGAAGAGGTAAAAAAAATAAATAAAAAAAATTGTGGAGTTTTGAAGAGGTAAAAAAAAAAAAAAGTTGGAGTTTTGAAGAGGTAAAAAAAAATAAAAAATTTAGGAGTTTTGAAGAGGTAAAAAAAGGAACAAAAAATCAATGTTGGAGTTTTGAAGAGGTAAAAAAAAAAATAAAAAAAAATTGAGTTTTGAAGAGGTAAAAAAAAAAAAAAAGTTGGAGTTTTGAAGAGGTAAAAAAAGGAACAAAAAATCAATGTTGGAGTTTTGAAGAGGTAAAAAAAAAAAAATGTTGGAGTTTTGAAGAGGTAAAAAAAAAAAAAAAAAAAAATTGTGGAGTTTTGAAGAGGTAAAAAAAAAATAAAAAAAAATTGTGGAGTTTTGAAGAGGTAAAAAAAGGAACAAAAAATCAATGTTGGAGTTTTGAAGAGGTAAAAAAAAAAAAGTTGGAGTTTTGAAGAGGTAAAAAAAAAAAAAAAAAAGTTGGAGTTTTGAAGAGGTAAAAAAAAAAAAAAGTTGTAGTTTTGAAGAGGTAAAAAAAGGAACAAAAAATCAATGTTGGAGTTTTGAAGAGGTAAAAAAAAAAAAAAAGTTGGAGTTTTGAAGAGGTAAAAAAAAAAAAAAATTTAGGAGTTTTGAAGAGGTAAAAAAAGGAACAAAAAATCAATGTTGGAGTTTTGAAGAGGTAAAAAAAAAAAAAAAAAAAAATTGAGTTTTGAAGAGGTAAAAAAAAAAAAAAGTTGGAGTTTTGAAGAGGTAAAAAAAGGAACAAAAAATCAATGTTGGAGTTTTGAAGAGATAAAAAAAAAAAAAAAAAAAAATTGAGTTTTGAAGAGGTAAAAAAAGGAACAAAAAATCAATGTTGGAGTTTTGAAGAGGTAAAAAAAAAAAAAAATGGAGTTTTGAAGAGGTAAAAAAAAAAAAAAAAAAAATTGTGGAGTTTTGAAGAGGTAAAAAAAAATAAAATTTGGAGTATTGAAGAGGTAAAAAAAATAAATAAAAAAAATTGTGGAGTTTTGAAGAGGTAAAAAAAAAAAAAAAAAAAGTTGGAGTTTTGAAGAGGTAAAAAAAAATATATAAAAAAAATTGTGGAGTTTTGAAGAGGTAAAAAAAATAAAATTTGGAGTATTGAAGAGGTAAAAAAAATAAATAAAAAAAATTGTGGAGTTTTGAAGTGGTAAAAAAAAAAAAAAAAAAAAGTTGGAGTTTTGAAGAGGTAAAAAAAATATATAAAAAAAATTGTGGAGTTTTGAAGAGGTAAAAAAAAATAAAATTTGGAGTATTGAAGAGGTAAAAAAAATAAATAAAAAAAATTGTGGAGTTTTGAAGAGGTAAAAAAAAAAAAAAGTTGGAGTATTGAAGAGGTAAAAAAAATAAATAAAAAAAATTGTGGAGTTTTGAAGAGGTAAAAAAAAAAAAAAGTTGGAGTTTTGAAGAGGTAAAAAAAAATAAAAAATTTAGGAGTTTTGAAGAGGTAAAAAAAAATAAAATAAAATTTGGAGTTTTGAAGAGGTAAAAAAAGGAACAAAAAATCAATGTTGGAGTTTTGAAGAGGTAAAAAAAAAAAAAAAAAAAATTGAGTTTTGAAGAGGTAAAAAAAAAAAAGTTGGAGTTTTGAAGAGGTAAAAAAAGGAACAAAAAATCAATGTTGGAGTTTTGAAGAGGTAAAAAAAAAAAAAAAAGTTGGAGTTTTGAAGAGGTTAAAAAAAAAAAAAAAAAAATTGGAGTTTTGAAGAGGTAAAAAAAAAAAAAAGTTGGAGTTTTGAAGAGGTAAAAAAAAAAAAAAAGTTGGAGTTTTGAAGAGGTAAAAAAAAAAAAAAGTTGGAGTTTTGAAGAGGTAAAAATAAAAAAAAAAAAAATTGTGGAGTTTTGAAGAGGTAAAAAAAAAAAAAAAGTTGGAGTTTTGAAGAGGTAAAAAAAAAAAAAAAGTTGGAGTTTTGAAGAGGTAAAAAAAAAAAAAAAATTGAGTTTTGAAGAGGTAAAAAAAGGAACAAAAAATCAATGTTGGAGTTTTGAAGAGGTAAAAAAAAAAAAAAAAAAAGTTGGAGTTTTGAAGAGGTAAAAATAAAAAAAAAAAAAAATTGAGTTTTGAAGAGGTAAAAAAAAAATAAAAAAAAAATTTGGAGTTTTGAAGAGGTAAAAAAAGGAACAAAAAATCAATGTTGGAGTTTTGAAGAGATAAAAAAAAAAAAAAAAAAATTGAGTTTTGAAGAGGTAAAAAAAGGAACAAAAAATCAATGTTGGAGTTTTGAAGAGGTAAAAAAAAAAAAAATGGAGTTTTGAAGAGGTAAAAAAAAAAAAAAAAAAATTGTGGAGTTTTGAAGAGGTAAAAAAAAATAAAATTTGGAGTATTGAAGAGGTAAAAAAAATAAATAAAAAAAATTGTGGAGTTTTGAAGAGGTAAAAAAAAAAAAAAAAAAAGTTGGAGTTTTGAAGAGGTAAAAAAAAATATATAAAAAAAATTGTGGAGTTTTGAAGAGGTAAAAAAAATAAAATTTGGAGTATTGAAGAGGTAAAAAAAATAAATAAAAAAAATTGTGGAGTTTTGAAGAGGTAAAAAAAAAAAAAAAAAAAAGTTGGAGTTTTGAAGAGGTAAAAAAAATATATAAAAAAAATTGTGGAGTTTTGAAGAGGTAAAAAAAAAAAAATTTGGAGTATTGAAGAGGTAAAAAAAATAAATAAAAAAAATTGTGGAGTTTTGAAGAGGTAAAAAAAAAAAAAAGTTGGAGTTTTGAAGAGGTAAAAAAAAATAAAAAATTTAGGAGTTTTGAAGAGGTAAAAAAAGGAACAAAAAATCAATGTTGGAGTTTTGAAGAGGTAAAAAAAGAAATAAAAAAAAATTGAGTTTTGAAGAGGTAAAAAAAAAAAAAAGTTGGAGTTTTGAAGAGGTAAAAAAAGGAACAAAAAATCAATGTTGGAGTTTTGAAGAGGTAAAAAAAAAAAAGTTGGAGTTTTGAAGAGGTAAAAAAAAAAAAAAAAAAGTTGGAGTTTTGAAGAGGTAAAAAAAAAAAAAAGTTGTAGTTTTGAAGAGGTAAAAAAAGGAACAAAAAATCAATGTTGGAGTTTTGAAGAGGTAAAAAAAAAAAAAAAAAAAAGTTGGAGTTTTGAAGAGGTAAAAAAAAAAAAAAAGTTGGAGTTTTGAAGAGGTAAAAAAAAAAAAAAAATTTAGGAGTTTTGAAGAGGTAAAAAAAGGAACAAAAAATCAATGTTGGAGTTTTGAAGAGGTAAAAAAAAAAATAAAAAAAAATTGAGTTTTGAAGAGGTAAAAAAAAAAAAAAAGTTGGAGTTTTGAAGAGGTAAAAAAAGGAACAAAAAATCAATGTTGGATTTTTGAAGAGGTAAAAAAAAAAAAAAAAAAATTGAGTTTTGAAGAGGTAAAAAAAAAAAAGTTGGAGTTTTGAAGAGGTAAAAAAAGGAACAAAAAATCAATGTTGGAGTTTTGAAGAGATAAAAAAAAAAAAAAAAAAAAATTGAGTTTTGAAGAGGTAAAAAAAGGAACAAAAAATCAATGTTGGAGTTTTGAAGAGGTAAAAAAAAAAAAAATGGAGTTTTCAAGAGGTAAAAAAAAAAATAAAAAAAATTGTGGAGTTTTGAAGAGGTAAAAAAAAATAAAATTTGGAGTATTGAAGAGGTAAAAAAAATAAATAAAAAAAATTGTGGAGTTTTGAAGAGGTAAAAAAAAAAAAAAAAAAAGTTGGAGTTTTGAAGAGGTAAAAAAAAATATATAAAAAAAATTGTGGAGTTTTGAAGAGGTAAAAAAAAAAAAATTTGGAGTATTGAAGAGGTAAAAAAAATAAATAAAAAAAATTGTGGAGTTTTGAAGAGGTAAAAAAAAAAAAAAAAAAAAGTTGGAGTTTTGAAGAGGTAAAAAAAATATATAAAAAAAATTGTGGAGTTTTGAAGAGGTAAAAAAAAAAAAAATTTGGAGTATTGAAGAGGTAAAAAAAATAAATAAAAAAAATTGTGGAGTTTTGAAGAGGTAAAAAAAAAAAAAAAGTTGGAGTTTTGAAGAGGTAAAAAAAAATAAAAAATTTAGGAGTTTTGAAGAGGTAAAAAAAGGAACAAAAAATCAATGTTGGAGTTTTGAAGAGGTAAAAAAAAAAAATAAAAAAAAATTGAGTTTTGAAGAGGTAAAAAAAAAAAAAAAGTTGGAGTTTTGAAGAGGTAAAAAAAGGAACAAAAAATCAATGTTGGAGTTTTGAAGAGGTAAAAAAAAAATAAAAAAAAATTGTGGAGTTTTGAAGAGGTAAAAAAAGGAACAAAAAATCAATGTTGGAGTTTTGAAGAGGTAAAAAAAAAAAAAAAAAAGTTGGAGTTTTGAAGAGGTAAAAAAAAAAAAAAGTTGTAGTTTTGAAGAGGTAAAAAAAAAAAAAAAAAAAAATTGTGGAGTTTTGAAGAGGTAAAAAAAAAAAGAAAAGTTGGAGTTTTGAAGAGGTAAAAAAAAATAAAAATAAATGAGTTTTGAAGAGGTAAAAAAAAAAAAAAAAAAAAATTGTGGAGTTTTGAAGAGGTAAAAAAAGGAACAAAAAATCAATGTTGGAGTTTTGAAGAGGTAAAAAAAAAAAAAAAGTTGGAGTTTTGAAGAGGTAAAAAAAGGAACAAAAAAAATTGTAGAGTTTTGAAGAGGTAAAAAAAGGAACAAAAAATCAATGTTGGAGTTTTGAAGAGGTAAAAAAAAAAAAAAAAAAAAAATTGTAGAGTTTTGAAGAGGTAAAAAAAAAAAAAAAAGTTGGAGTTTTGAAGAGGTAAAAAAAAATAAAAAAAATTGGAGTTTTGAAGAGGTAAAAAAAAAAAAAAAATTTGGAGTTTTGAAGAGGTAAAAAAAGGAACAAAAAATCAATGTTGGAGTTTTGAAGAGGTAAAAAAAAAAAAAAAAAAAATTGAGTTTTGAAGAGGTAAAAAAAAAAAAGTTGGAGTTTTGAAGAGGTAAAAAAAGGAACAAAAAATCAATGTTGGAGTTTTGAAGAGGTAAAAAAAAAAAAAAAAAGTTGGAGTTTTGAAGAGGTAAAATAAAAAAAAAGTTGGAGTTTTGAAGAGGTAAAAAAAAAAAAAAAAAAAAAATTGTAGAGTTTTGAAGAGGTAAAAAAAAAAAAAAAAGTTGGAGTTTTGAAGAGGTTAAAAAAAAAATAAAAAAATTTGGAGTTTTGAAGAGGTAAAAAAAAAAAAAGTTGGAGTTTTGAAGAGGTAAAAAAAAAAAAAAAGTTGGAGTTTTGAAGAGGTAAAAAAAAAAAAAAGTTGGAGTTTTGAAGAGGTAAAAAAAAAAAAAAAGTTGGAGTTTTGAAGAGGTAAAAAAAAAAAAAAGTTGGAGTTTTGAAGAGGTAAAAAAAAAAAAAAGTTGGAGTTTTGAAGAGGTAAAAAAAAAAAAAAAATTGAGTTTTGAAGAGGTAAAAAAGGAACAAAAAATCAATGTTGGAGTTTTGAAGAGGTAAAAAAAAAAAAAGTTGGAGTTTTGAAGAGGTAAAAAAAGGAACAAAAAATCAATGTTGGAGTTTTGAAGATGTAAAAAAAAAAAAAAAAAAAGTTGGAGTTTTGAAGAGGTAAAATAAAAAAAAAGTTGGAGTTTTGAAGAGGTAAAAAAAAAAAAAAAAAAAACTGTAGAGTTTTGAAGAGGTAAAAAAAAAAAAAAAAGTTGGAGTTTTGAAGAGGTTAAAAAAAAAAAAAAAATTTGGAGTTTTGAAGAGGTAAAAAAAAAAAAAGTTGGAGTTTTGAAGAGGTAAAAAAAAAAAAAAAGTTGGAGTTTTGAAGAGGTAAAAAAAAAAAAAAAAATTGAGTTTTGAAGAGGTAAAAAAAGGAACAAAAAATCAATGTTGGAGTTTTGAAGAGGTAAAAAAAAAAAAAAAAAAAGTTGGAGTTTTGAAGAGGTAAAAAAAAAAAAAAGTTGGAGTTTTGAAGAGGTAAAAAAAAAAAAAAAAAAAAAATTGTAGAGTTTTGAAGAGGTAAAAAAAAAAAAAAAAGTTGGAGTTTTGAAGAGGTAAAAAAAAAAAAAAAATTTGGAGTTTTGAAGAGGTAAAAAAAAATAAAATAAAATTTGGAGTTTTGAAGAGGTAAAAAAAGGAACAAAAAATCAATGTTGGAGTTTTGAAGAGGTAAAAAAAAAAATAAAAAAAATTGAGTTTTGAAGAGGTAAAAAAAAAAAAAGTTGGAGTTTTGAAGAGGTAAAAAAAGGAACAAAAAATCAATGTTGGAGTTTTGAAGAGGTAAAAAAAAAAAAAAAAAAGTTGGAGTTTTGAAGAGGTAAAATAAAAAAAAAGTTGGAGTTTTGAAGAGGTAAAAAAAAAAAAAAAAAAAAAATTGTAGAGTTTTGAAGAGGTAAAAAAAAAAAAAAAAAAATTGGAGTTTTGAAGAGGTAAAAAAAAAAAAAAAGTTGGAGTTTTGAAGAGGTAAAAAAAAAAAAAAAGTTGGAGTTTTGAAGAGGTAAAAAAAAAAAAAAAGTTGGAGTTTTGAAGAGGTAAAAAAAAAAAAAAAAAAATTGTGGAGTTTTGAAGAGGTAAAAAAAAAAAAAAAGTTGGAGTTTTGAAGAGGTAAAAATAAAAAAAAAGTTGGAGTTTTGAAGAGGTAAAAAAAAAAAAAAAATTGAGTTTTGAAGAGGTAAAAAAAGGAACAAAAAATCAATGTTGGAGTTTTGAAGAGGTAAAAAAAAAAAAAAAGTTGGAGTTTTGAAGAGGTAAAAAAAAAAAAAATTGAGTTTTGAAGAGGTAAAAAAAGGAACAAAAAATCAATGTTGGAGTTTTGAAGAGGTAAAAAAAAAAAAAAGTTGGAGTTTTGAAGAGGTAAAAAAAAAAAAAAAGTTGGAGTTTTGAAGAGGTAAAAAAAAAAAAAAAGTTGGAGTTTGAAGAGGTAAAAAAAAAAAAAAAATTGAGTTT